>NC_084572.2:40920228-41000228 GCF_033978685.3 Nerophis lumbriciformis
TGCAACCAGAAATTTTTTTTTTTCTTTAAGTTTCATTGTAATTATTATACAAAATGCATAGTGAGAATCGGTTTGAATCGAGAATCGATTCTGAATGGAATCGTCACCCCAAGAATCGGATCGAATCGTTAGGGGCCCAAAGATTGACAGCCCTAGTTGACAATAAAATAGAATATTTTCTAACCTGCAACCTGTTTTGAAAAAGTTTCATCATGATTATTATATCAAATAAAAATGTTGTGAGAATCGGTTTGAATCGAGAATCGTTAGGGGCCCAAAGATTCACAGCCCTAGTTGACAATAAAATAATAAAATAGAATCCCTCCACCCCACAGGTGTGACAAATATTGACTATAGGGGTGCACAAAAAATCGATTTGACATCCAAATTCTGATTCTTAATTATCTCGATTCTATAATCGATTCATCATTCCCCAAAATGTATTAAAAAACAAAAGAACTGCATAATTTTTTTTTTTTTTTTTTTAAACGGGAATCTTTTTTTAAAGATGTTTTTAGGCCACTTCCATGCAACCAGAAGGAGATTTATTTGATTGTTTTTCCAAGTTTCATCATAATTATGATACAAAATACGTAGCGAGAATCGGTTCTGGATCGAATCGTCACCCAAGGAGTCGGATGGAATCCCAAAGATTCACAGCCCTATGGTAATGGTCTGAGTTGATTTGGACAGTTTGACAAGAAGAGAGACAGAAAGGGTGACGGCACAGGTGTGTGTGACGGCACAGGTGTGTGTGTGTGTGTGTGTGTGTGTGTGTGTGTGTGTGTGTGTGTGTGTGTGTGTGTGTGTGTGTGTGTGTGTGTGTGTGTGTGTGTGAGCGCCTTACACTTTTATTGTGTGCAGGCAGGAAGTGACTGAGGATGAACTCAATGCTGGTGACTTATAGCTGGATATGTTGCCATGGTAACCTGCTTCAGCGCAGCTTTTGTCGGAGGACAGGAGCTCAAAGTTGAACATTGTTCAATCTGCAGAGGACATTCAAGCTCCATGCGGACCTGAGTCCGCTTTCCCACGATATAAACAGTGTGCCTGCCCAATTACATTATAACTGTAGAATGATGGAGGGCGAGTTCTTGGTTTCTTATGTGGGTTTATTGTTAGGCAGTTTCATTAACGTCCTCCCAGCGCGGTAACAACACACAACAGGAGCAGTCACGTTTTTGTCTACAGTAAAGCAGTTTGTCTGCCGTAAACAGCAATGTTGTGACACTCTTAAACAGGACAATACTGCCATCTATAACATCACTAACATATACGGCTTTTAGAGAGTGCAGTGCACAACTGCGCACACAACAAGGAGACGAAGCAGAAGAACGAGGAAGATACAGCCATGGGGACGACGAGTAAGATGAAGAAATACGCTTTGTTGCACCTTTCCTGCGATTAGTTGCAAATCTTGCTTTATTGATTGCTTGCACACAGCCAATCCAACACAAAGGCTCCCTCTCTTCTCTTGCCCACACACTCACTGACCTCACTCACCTCATATGCTCACCTATTAAAGGGCCACACACACACATACGCTACTCTCATAACAGCTTGTAAGTTCCAAGCCGCAGCTGCGATTGGACCTGGATAGCCTCCGGGAAGAAGTAGTGGACTACCAAGTGCTTGGCACTGAAGATCTTCCTCAGGAAGCAAAGATTGACCGGTTTTGGGCCACGCTAGGGAGAGATGGAAGATTCCAGACTAGTGCATTTGATGAAAGCACTTTTGTGCGTGCCATACATCAATGCATCATCAGAGAGGGTGTGCAGCATGGTTAGAAAAATAGTGACAGAGAATAGAACAAGGATGGACAATTCAACCCTTAACTCAACAATGAGTAGATGAGTGTTATGTGTGTGTATATGTGTAAATAAATGAACACTGAAATTCAAGTATTTCTTTTATTTATATATATATATATATATATATATATATATAATAAAATAAATATATATATATACATATGGATCGGTTCGCAGCTGAGTGTGAAGCGACTGGGATGAGAATCAGCATCTCCAAGTCCGAGTCCATGGTTCTCGCCCGGAAAAGGGTGGATTGCCATCTCCGGGTTGGGGAGGAGATCTCGCCCCAAGTGGAGGAGTTCAAGTACCTCGGAGTCTTGTTCACGAGTGAGGGAAGAGTGGATCGTGAGATCGACAGGCGGATCGGTGCGGCGTCTTCAGTAATGCGGACGCTGTATCGATCCGTTGTGGTGAAGAAGGAGCTGAGCCGGAAGGCAAAGCTCTCAATTTACCGGTCGATCTACGTTCCCATCCTCACCTATGGTCATGAGCTTTGGGTTATGACCGAAAGGACAAGATCACGGGTACAAGCGGCCGAAATGAGTTTCCTCCGCCGGGTGGCGGGGCTCTCCCTTAGAGATAGGGTGAGAAGCTCTGCCATCCGGGAGGAGCTCAAAGTAAAGCCGCTGCTCCTCCACATCGAGAGGAGCCAGATGAGGTGGTTCGGGCATCTGGTCAGGATGCCACCCGAACGCCTCCCTAGGGAGGTGTTTAGGGCACGTCCGACCGGTAGGAGGCCGCGGGGAAGACCCAGGACACGTTGGGAAGACTATGTCTCCCGGCTGGCCTGGGAACGCCTCGGGGTCCCACAGGAAGAGCTGGAAGAAGTGGCTGGGGAGAGGGAAGTCTGGGCTTCCCTGCTTAGGCTGCTGCCCCCGCAACCCAATCTCGGATAAGCGGAAGAAGATGGATGGATATATATATATATATATATATATATATATATATATATATATAGCTAGAATTCACTGAAAGTCAAGTATTTCTTAGATATACAGTATATATATATATATGAAATACTTGACTTGGTGAATTCTAGCTGTAAATATACTCCTCCCCTCTTAACCACGCCTTGCCCCAACCACGACCCCGACCACGCCCACTCCCCTCCCCCCACCTCCCAAAATCGGAGGTCTCAAGGTTGGCAAGTATGTTGTAGGCTCCCCTCACGTTGCAATATACTTGGTCCAGAATGTTTTTTTTCCCTCGTAGGAAAGTTCACAAACTGATGGTATTTCGGGAGGACACTCTTTAGGTTGCGGTGGTTGCTAACGAGATGAAAGCTTTTTTGATAACGGACTTACTGTAAAAAAATAATGCATTACATCCCGTGATTAATCACTAAAAATACGCAGATTAATCACGCAGTTTATTCCGTCGCAGATGAGTCTGAAAAGTACTACTAAGTACTTCATAATACTGTAGTAGCTCGTTTTGGGCAAATAAATGACAACATAAAACATAAGAAGAATGTTTTCTTTCTGGAAATAACCTAAGTGATAAACTGCGATTAATCATGATTAATCCAAATTCAAAAGTGAATAATATGATTTTAAAAAAATGATTTGACTAATTTTGAAGTATTTGATTTCATATTCCTGCCTGACGTTGCAGTAAAAGTCATGTGAAGACCTGCTTCTTTTGTTTTGGCCCTCATTATTTCACACGTCTTCTTCCCCCTGGTGGTCAGCAGCGGTACTGCATGACATTTTTTAGTCAATTTATTACATTTTCTTTATATTTGTCCATAAATGTAAAAGTCTTTTATTGCTCTAGCATGTTACTAAAAGTCAATCAATAATGACATAATATAGTTTTATTTTATTCATTTTAGCATTTAAGATAGCTAGCAACCGGCATGCTAGTTGCAGTAACATATTGTGTCATTTATCTACCTATTATTTTGTCTACATTATAAAGGACAAACTGTAAAAAATGGATTATTAAACTACTTGTTCATTTACTGTTAATATCTGCTTATTTTCTCTTTTAACATGTTCTATCTACACTTCTGTTCAAATGTAATAATCACTTATTCTTCTCTTCTTTGATACTTGACATTAGTTTTGGATGATACCACACATTTAGGTATGGATCCGATACCAAGTAGTTGCAAGATCATACAATGAAATATAATACCTAATACACCAGTAATAATATGGTTAAAAAATACTGATGTAAAGGGTAGGTGTCGTGCTGTTTTCTGTTTCAACATGTTCTATCTACACTTCTGTTAAAATGTAATAATCACTTATTCTTCTCTTCTTTGATACTTTATATTAGTTTTGGATGATACCACACATTTAGGTATGGATTATGATCAAATATGATTCATTAGTATGGCGGTACTATGCTAGTAGCCTACAACCCTAGTTGAATAGAATCGACATCCAGAGTGAGATGACTAATTCAGTGTTAAAACTTGAGTGGGTCTCTCTGTCGCCCCCGGCTTACCTTGTGCAGGTGAGTTGGGAGCCGTCCCAGCAGTGGGATGCAGACTGGTCACGTTAATCCATGTTCAGGACGTGTTCAGGGTCAAACAGGAAGTTGTTCCCCAGACACCTGTCAATCAAAGGGCTGATTGGCTTCTGCCTTCAAGCCTGCAGGCAAGGGAGCCGACGATGGAGATCAAACGTAACATCAGCTTGAATATGAACATTTGTGTGAGTTATTTTCCCAGAATGCCCGCACGCTACATTCTAATTGAAGCGCTAACCTTTGCACGTCTGCCAAAGTGAATGTGAAAGCAATTTGCTGTTTGCAGCTGCTCGTTCGGCACTTTTCCACCCGGTGTAAATAAAGTTCCCCCGTGTTACCGGCAAAAAGAAGGAAGAGAAAGAAAGAGTAAAGGAGAATTAAATAAATAAAAAAGAAAGAACAAGACAAAGAGAAAGAAAGAAAGAAAAAAGAGTGAGTGACAAAAAAGAGAGAAAAAGAAAGGAACAATTTGAGAAAAATAAGAAAGAAGACAAAGAACAAGAAAAAGAAAGAAAAAGAGAGCAAGAGTGACAAAGAAAAAGAGAGAAAGAAAGAATACGACAAAGAAAAAGAGGAAAGCATTAAGAGAAAGAAAACAAAAAAGAAAGAAATATAAAAAAAAGAGGGAGAACAAGATAAAGAAAAAAGAAAGAACAAGAGAAAGAGAAAAAAGAAAGGAGAGAAAAAAGGAATAGGAGAGAAAGAAGAAAAAGAGAGCGAGAGTGACAAAGAAAAGGATAAAGTGAGAAAAGAGAGGAAAAAATAGAGAAAAAGAAAGAACAAGATAAAGAAAAAGACAGAAAGAAAGAACTAGTGGGAAAAAGAAAGAAAAAAAGACAGAAGAAAAAGAGAGAAAGAAAGAAAAAGAAAAAAACAAAGAGTAAGAGAGAGAAAAAGAAAGAAGACAAAGAAAGCAAGAGTGACAAATAAAAAGAGAGAAAGAAAGAATAAGACAAAGACAAAGAGGAAAAAATAAAGCAAAAGAAAGGAGAGAAAAAGAGGAAAAAAGAGAAGAAAAAGAGAGCGAGAGTGACAAAGATAAAGAGAGAAAAGAGAAAGAGGAAAAAATAAAAAAAAGAAAGAACAAGATGAAGAAAAAGACAGAAAGAAAGAACTAGAGAGAAAAAGAAAGGAAGAAAAAGAGAAAAAGAAAGAAAGAGAGAAAAAGAAAGAAGACAAAGAAAGCAAGAGTGACAAATAAAAAGAGAGAAAGAAAGAATAAGACAAAGAAAAAGAGGAAAAAATAAAGAGAAAGAAAAGAAAGGAGAGAAAAAGGGAAAAAAAGAGCGAGAGTGACAAAGAAAAAGATAATAAAGAGAAAGAGGAAAAAATAGAGAAAAAGAAAGAACAAGATGAAGAAAAAGACAGAAAGAAAGAACTAGAGAGAAAAAGAGAGAGAGAAAGAAAGAAGACAAAGAAAAAGAAAGAACAAGAGAGAAAAAGAAAGGAAGAGAAAAAGAAAGAAAGAGAGAAAAAGAAAAGACAAAGAAAAAGAAAGGAAGAAAAAGAGAAAAAGAAAGAACAAGATCAAGAAAAAGAAAGAAAGAACTAGTTTTTAGTTTTTCTACATTCACTTCTCTTTTTTACGGTTTGGTTTCTTTTTATTCTTTTTGTTTAAAGTTGAAAGTAATGTTATTGTTGTTTACATTTGAATGTAATGTTATTGTTGTTTACATTTGAATGTAATGTTATTGTTGTTTACAGTTGAAACTAATGTTATTGTTGTTTACAGTTGAAACTAATGTTATTGTTGTTTACAGTTGAAACTAATGTTATTGGTTGTGCTGTGTTTCCTGTGGGCGGGGCTAAGTTACAACACGTCTACCTGGGACTTGTGCATGGAAAACCATAGAAGAAGAAGACGGGAGCTACCTGGTAAGTCCCACCCAGAAGGAGATGATACAGTATTATCTGCTACCTATTTTAATATCTTTATGGTGGTACTTAATGACTACTTAGGTCTACTACACTACTGTATTTTAATGTTGTCATTATGGTGGTACTTAATGACTACTTGGGTCTACTACACTACTGTATTTTAATGTTGTCATTATGGTGGTACTTAATGACTACTTAGGTCTACTACACTACTGTATTTTAATGTTGTCATTGTGGTGGTACTTAATGAATACTTAGGTCTACTACACTACTGTATTTAATGTTATGGTGATACTTAACAGAAAAGGTTTGAAAAGTGCTGATGTATTCCATTTCTCTCTGGGTCTCAGAAAGATAATCTTTCATATTTTCTCACTCTAACAGAACACATGCTGGGATTTTATTTTTATTTTTAATTAATCCCAACAAGCTTATTTTCACAGTGGGGTTGTGCACATGTTGTTCACCTGCGTGCTCCAAGACTCGAGCCCTTAAGCAATCTCATTTCAGGGATGTGAGCACTCTGTGTGTTACATGGCCTTTTCTTTTAACAACACTCAGTAAAGGTTTGGGAACTGAGGAGACACATTTTTGAAGTGGAATGTCATAACGAGAGGGTTTTTGCAGCTTACTGCGAGGATTGTTTTCCCCAGGAAGCAAACGGACTATATCGGACAAGGCTTTGAAGGTAGGAACATTTTTAATTAAAGCTGCAAGCAGCGATGGACGGGACCGACTTTGACGGCACATAAAATCCAAACCGGAGTAGTAATTAAAACTCTTTGGTCAACTTTTAATCAGAAGGGTTCAATCTCTCTCCTGTGCTAGTTTGAAGCCGACACGACAAACGCGCTCAGAGGAGATAATGTTTGCAAAAAAGGTTACCGGTTTTTACAAAACTTTTGTTTTGAAGGGGGAATTGCAAACTTCTTGTTGATTTTTGCTGGGGGGTTGTCAATATATGAAATGTAGGTCTAAGTGAGACCTACAGGTACATAGAGGTTTTTGTTTTATGTCTCGAAGACATTCCTACTGGAAGTTACAGGCAGTTTTGTCTGAGTTTTCTTCCTAGGAGCAGTTGTATGATCTTGCAACTACTTGGTATCAGATCAATACCTAAATGTGTGGTATCATCCAAAACTAATGTCAAGTATGAAAGAAGAGAATAATAAGTCCCATTTGGCCCTCCATAAATAGAATTTTGTCCCATTTGGCCCTCCATAAATGGAATTTTGTCCCATTTGGCCCTCCATAAATGGAATTTTGTCCCATTAGGCCTTCCATAATTAGAATTTTGTCCCATTTGGCCCTCCATAAATAGAGTTTTGTCCCATTTGGCCCTCCATAAATAGATTTTTGTCCCATTTGGCCCTCCATAAATAGAATTTTGTCCCATTTGGCCTTCCATAATTAGAATTTTGTCCCATTTGGCCCTCCATAAATAGAGTTTTGTCCCATTTGGCCCTCCATAAATAGATTTTTGTCCCATTTGGCCCTCCATAAATGGAATTTTGTCCCATTAGGCCTTCCATAATTAGAATTTTGTCCCATTTGGCCCTCCATAAATAGAGTTTTGTCCCATTTGGCCCTCCATAAATAGATTTTTGTCCCATTTGGCCCTCCATAAATAGAATTTTGTCCCATTTGGCCCTCCACAAATGGAATTTTGTCCCATTTGGCCCTCCATAAATGGAATTTTGTCCCGTTTGGCCCTCCATAAATAGAATTTTGTCCCATTTGGCCCTCCATAAATGGAGTTTTGTCCCATTTGGCCCTCCATAAATGGACATTTGTCCCGTTTGGCCCTCCATAAATAGAATTGTGTCCCATTTGGCCCTCCATAAATTGGATTTTGTCCAATTTGGCCCTCCATAAATGGAATTGTGTCCCATTAGGCCCTCCATAAATAGAATGTTGTCCCATTTGGCCCTCCATAAATAGAAATTTGGCCCTCCATAAATGGAATTTTGTCCCATTTGGCCCTCCATAAATGGGATTTTGTCCCATTTGGCCCTCCATAAATGGAATTTTGTCCCATTTGGCCCTCCATAAATATAATTTTGTCCCATTTGGCCCTCCATAAATAGAATTTTGTCCCATTTGGCCCTCCATAAATAGAAATTTGGCCCTCCATAAATGGAATTTTGTCCCATTTGGCCCCTCCATAAATGGGATTTTGTCCCATTTGGCCCTCCATAAATTGGATTTTGTCCAATTTGGCCCTCCATAAATGGAATTTTGTCCCATTAGGCCCTCCATAAATAGAATGTTGTCCCATTTGGCCCTCCATAAATAGAAATTTGGCCCTCCATAAATGGAATTGTGTCCCATTTGGCCCTCCATAAATGGGATTTTGTCCCATTTGGCCCTCCATAAATGGAATTTTGTCCAATTTGGCCCTCCATAAATATAATTTTGTCCCATTTGGCCCTCCATAAATCGAATTTTGTCCCATTTGGCCCTCCATAAATAGAAATTTGGCCCTCCATAAATGGAATTTTGTCCCATTTGGCCCTCCATAAATGGGATTTTGTCCCATTTGGCCCTCCATAAATGGAATTTTGTCCCATTTGGCCCTCCATAAATAGAATGTTGTCCCTTTTGGCCCTCCATAAATAGAATTGTGTCCCATTTGGCCCTCCATAAATGGAATGTTGTTGTTTGGTGCGTTTTGAAGCATGTTAAGGGGGTCAAATTACAGCTCAAAGAGGCAAAAGTGACAGTTTTTACTAAATTTTTGTTTTGAAGGGGGAATTGCCAACTTCCTGTTGGTTTCTGCTGAAAGATGTCAAAGTATGAAATCTAGGTGTAAGGCAGACCTACATAGAGGTTTTTTGTTTCATGTCTCTACGACATTCCTACCGGAAGTTACAAGCAGTTTTGTCTGTGTTTTTTCCTAGAGGGTGCTACAGCGCAATTTTGAGTTTAGGGTTTGGGTTGGTTTTTTAGATCGCAATTTTTGCCAGTCCTGATGTGTGTGTCCAGTTTGGTGCGTTTTGAAGCATGTTAAGGGGGTCAAATTACAGCTCAAAGAGGCAAAAGTGACAGTTTTTACTAAATTTTTGTTTTGAAGGGGGAATTGCCAACTTCCTGTTGGTTTCTGCTGAAAGATGTCAAAGTATGAAATCTAGGTGTAAGGCAGACCTACATAGAGGTTTTTGTTTCATGTCTCTACGACATTCCTACCGGAAGTTACAAGCAGTTTTGTCTGTGTTTTTTCCTAGAGGGCGCTACAGCGCAATTTTGAGTTTTGGGGTTTGGTTTTTTGATTAGATGGCGATTTTTGCCAGTCCTGATGTGTGTGTCAAATATGGTGAGTTTTGAAGCATGTTAAGAGGGTGAAATTACAGCTCAAAGAGGCGGCGGAATAATAATAATAATAAAACGCACGAAATACAATAGGGTCCTCTGTCCCAAAGGGACATTGCGGTCCCTAATTATGACTATAAAAGGGGTACAAACAAAAAGCTCTCAAAGTGAAGGCACAACTTAGCGCAGGATACAAAGACTAACGCTCAGGCAGAACTATGGACATGAAACAAAAAAAAAAACTTGCTAACTGTGGCATGAATGAACAAAGGTTACTTGGCAGAGCATGAAGCGAACACTCGCATGAAACAATCAATACAGAGCATGAAAAGAACATCAACAGAGCAATGTCGCCAGGCCGACTAACTGGCGACGACAGGCTTAAATAGTCTCTTTGATTAGAGCCAGGTGCGTGTGTCACATGAGGCAGGTGAAACCAATGAGTCGCCATGGTGACCAAACAAGGGAGCACAAAAACAGGAACCAGTGGAGTCTTAAACAAACAGAAAATAACAAAAAAACATGATCCAGACCACAGATCATGACATGGAATTCTTTCCCATTCTTGGTTTTTTAATGAGCAGAGGAGCATGTTGGGCAGCGCACACACACAGAGTACTTACAAGCAGACACAGCGTGTCGACAGAAAAGGGAGAAGGGACGCATTTTGGTGTAAAAAGTCAAGATAAAGGTGAAGTTATAACACTGAAACACCCTCAGGAAGAGCTGCTTTAAGACATGGCTAGCTAGTGTTGCGTTTTGGACCAGTTGTTCCTCCCAAGGAATTCAAGTCACAATTCGCTCCCAAGTTCTTTCCGACACTTAAAGCTGAGTTGAAAAACCACCAGAGACAGAATAGGTATTTTGTTGTATATTTTCAAAGCTTTGCCAATATACATTTTTGGACCAGTCTAACCCTAGAACATTCTATTGCGCCTCCCAAAATGGTCTGTCTTCCCAACGCCAAAAACCCCTCTTTCCTTCCCCCTCCCTAGCCATAATACAAGCACAACGTCTCCCTAGCCATAATACATTCCAAAGAACTCAAGGTTAACACACACGGTTTACTTGCTGACAGAGCATCAAGAGAAGAAATGGAAAACACAAGCTGTTTTCAAATATGACTAAGAAATGAAAGAAGTACAACTTAAATTCGGATATATGTAAATATCTGCCTCCGACACTAGTTAGTGGCTAACATCCATCCACAGTGTTTTAGCTACTTCTAAATCACTAATCCTGGTCTCCATGGTGACAAAGTAGCATTATCACTGGAGGACGAGGAATAGCTAAACATGCTTCACTACACACCGTAGGAGGATACAATAGCTCACCTGCATCACAATGTAAACAAACGCCATGGGTGGATCCACACCTGACATCCACTGTAATGATACCAAGTACAGGAGCGTATCTAGTCAACACTACTAAAATTCATATTATGTTTTTAAAGTCAGTAAATACGTCCCTGGACACATGAGGACTTTGAATATGACCAATGTATGATCCTGTAACTACTTGGTATCACATCCATACCTAAATGTGTGGTATCATCCAAAACTAATGTCAAGTATGAAAGAAGAGAAGAATAAGTGATTATTACATTTTGACAGAAGTGTAGATAGAACATGTTAAGAGAAAACAGTGCGACACCTACCCTTTACATCAGTATTTTTTCACCATATTATTACTGGTGTATTAGGTGTTATATTTTATGGTATGATCTTGCAACTACTTGGTATCAGATCCATACCTAAATGTGTGGTATCATCCAAAACTAATGTAAAGTATGAAAGAAGAGAAGAATAAGTGATTATTACATTTTGACAGAAGTGTAGATAGAACATGTTAAGAGAAAACAGTGCGACACCTACCCTTTACATCAGTATTTTTTAACCATATTATTACCGGTGTATTAGGTATTATATTTTATGGTATGATCTTGCAACTACTTGGTATCAGATCCATACCTAAATGTGTGGTATCATCCAAAACTAATGTCAAGTATGAAAGAAGAGAAGAATAAGTGATTATTACATTTTAACAGAAGTGTAGATAGAACATGTTAAGAGAAAACAGTGCGACACCTACCCTTTACATCAGTATTTTTTCACCATATTATTACTGGTGTATTAGGTATTATATTTTATGGTATGATCTTGCAACTACTTGGTATCAGATCCATACCTAAATGTGTGGTATCATCCAAAACTAATGTCAAGTATGAAAGAAGAGAAGAATAAGTGATTATTACATTTGAACAGAAGTGTAGATAGAACATGTTAAAACAGAAAATAAGCAGATATTAACAGTAAATGAACAAGTAGATAAATAATAAAAATTTTACAGTTTGTCCCTCATAAAGTGTACAAAATAATAGGTGTATAAATGACACAATATGTTACTGCATACGACTAATTAGGAGTCTTTGTTTGTTTACTTACTACTAAAAGACAAGTTGTCACTATTTTATTTAAGGACTAAATGACAATAATAAACATATGTTTCATGTACACTAACATTTGTTGTTCCAATAAAGACAATAATGACATTTTTCTTGGTCCCCTTTGTTTAGAAAAGTATCGAATAGTGTGGAAATACATTTTGGTATTGGTATTGCAACAACGCTAGTAGCGATAAACACCAGTATCAGTAAAGAAATGATACTGATCAAATCCATTCACACATGAGGACATGTTTTCCCCGTCAAGCCATCATGTTTTGAGACACTTTGAGTGAGCGGGGATAAAAGAAACTCCACAAAACTCCTTTCCACAGATACATGGCCTAATTATGTTCCTGATGGGACCAGATCACACAATGAAACCAGACCTTGGCCTCCCACCAACATCTCCATCTCTACTCTCTCCTCCCAAATGACTCATGTCTGCATGAAAGGATGAGTGCTGAGTGTTCACCAGGTCTCACAATTGATGATCATAATGAAGGATACGCTTTTTTTTACTCAACTTGCTTCACGCCAAGCTCAGGTGGAATATGGCCAAAGTTGTTGTGGATTTCAAAGAAGAGAGGATCCATCTCTGGGTTATCAAACGCTCGATATACGATCTTCTGACACTTCTTCCACGCCTGTCCTTGCACGCTACACCGCTACAACAAAGATGACGCTGTCAAGGTGGAGGCACGTAAATAAAACGGTGCATCCTGAAGAGACCGTCAGAAAGTGAGTTGAAGATGATGTGTAAAACATCATCTTTGCAACATTTTGAGCAAAGAACCAGCATTACATGTTATGTAGACCACAAGGAAGTCTTTTACGTTTAGAAAATAATCATAATAATAATATGACTCCTTTAATGCGCCTTATAATCTGGTGCACCTTTTGTATGAAAATAGACCTGAATAGACCTGCTCATCGGCAGTGCGCCTTATAACCCGGTGCGCCCTACGGTCCGGAAAATACGGTAAATAAAATTGACACATTTATGTACTTAATTCAAATGAATGACAATTTTAAGTAGTTATTTAAAGACGTATTCATTTAATGTTGTCCCATTTGGCCCTCCATAAATAGAATTGTGTCCCATTTGGCCCTCCATAAATAGAATTTTGTCCCATTTGGCCCTCCATAAATGGAATTTTGTCCCATTTGGCCCTCCATAAATGGGATTTTGTCCCATTTGGCCCTCCATAAATGGAATTTTGTCCCATTTGGCCCTCCATAAATAGAAATTTGGCCCTCCATAAATGGAATTTTGTCCCATTTGGCCCTCCATAAATAGAATTTTGTCCCATTTGGCCCTCCATGAATAAATTGTGTCCCATTTGGCCCTCCATAAATATAAATTTGGCCCTCCATAAAGGGAATTTTGTCCCATTTGGCCCTCCATAAATAGAATTTTGTCCCATTTGGCCCTCCATAAATGGAATTTTGTCCCATTTGGCCCTCCATAAATGGAATTTTGTCCCATTTGGCCCTCCATAAATAGAATTTTGTCCCATTTGGCCCTCCATAAATGGGATTTTGTCCCATTTGGCCCTCCATAAATAGAATTGTGTCTCATTTGGCCCTCCATAAATATAAATTTGGCCCTCCATAAATGGGATTTTGTCCCATTTGGCCCTCCATAAATGGAATTTTGTCCCATTTGGCCCTCCATAAATGGGATTTTGTCCCATTTGGCACTCCATACATGGGATTTTATCCCATTTGGCCCTCCATAAACGGGATTTTGTCCCATTTGGCCCTCCATAAATGGAATTTTGTCCCATTTGGCCCTCCATAAATAGAATTTTGTCCCATTTGGCCCTCCATAAATAGAATTTTGTCCCATTTGGCCCTCCATAAATGAAATTTTGTCCCATTTGGCCCTCCATAAATAGAATTGTGTCCCATTTGGCCCTCCATAAATATAAATTTGGCCCTCCATAAATGGGATTTTGTCCCATTTGGCCCTCCATAAATGGGATTTTGTCCCATTTGGCCCTCCATAAATGGGATTTTGTCCCATTTGGCCCTCCATAAATAGAATTGTCTCATTTGGCCCTCCATAAATATAAATTTGGTCCTCCATAAATGGAATTTTGTCCCATTTGGCCCACCATAAATTGATTTTTGTCCCAATTGGCCCTCCATAAATAGAATTTTGTCCCATTTGGCCCTCCATAAATTGAATTGTGTCCCATTTGGCCCTCCATAAATGAAATGTTGTCCCTTTTGGCCCTCCATAAATGGAATGTTGTCCCTTTTGGCCCTCCATAAATGGAATTTTGTCCCATTTGGCCCTCCATAAATATACTTTTGTCCCATTTGGCCCTCCATAAATATAATTGTGTCCCATTTGGCCCTCCATAAATATCATTTTGTCCCATTTGGCCCTCCATAAATGGAATTTTGTCCCTTTTGGCCCTCCATAAATATAATTGTGTCCCATTTGGCCCTCCATAAATTTAATTGTGTCCCATTTGGCCCTCCATAAATGGAATTTTGTCCCATTTGGCCCTTCATGAATTGAATTGTGTCCCATTTGGCCCTCCATAAATTTAATTTTGTCCCATTTGGCCCTCCATAAATGGAATTTTGTCCCATTTGGCCCTCCATAAATGGAATGTTGTCCCATTTGGCCCTCCATAAATGGAATGTTGTCCCTTTTGGCTCTCCATAAATAGAATTTTGTCCCATTTGACCCTCCATAAATGGAATGTTGTCCCATTTGGCCCTCCATAAATAGAATTGTGTCCCATTTGGCCCTCCATAAATTGAATTTTGTCCAATTTGGCCCTCCATAAATATAATTGTGTCCCATTTGGCCCTCCATAAATTGAATTGTGTCCCATTTGGCCCTCCATAAATGGAATTTTGTCCCATTTGGCCCTTCATGAATTGAATTGTGTCCCATTTGGCCCTCCATAAATTGAATTTTGTCCAATTTGGCCCTCCATAAATTGAATTTTGTCCAATTTGGCCCTCCATAAATGGAATTTTGTCCCATTTGGCCCTCCATAAATAGAATTTTGTCCCATTTGGCCCTCCATAAATGGAATTTTGTCCCATTTGGCCCTCCATAAATGGAATTTTGTCCCATTTGGCCCTCCATAAATAGAATTTTGTCCCATTTGGCCCTCCATAAATGGGATTTTGTCCCATTTGGCCCTCCATAAATAGAATTGTGTCTCATTTGGCCCTCCATAAATATAAATTTGGCCCTCCATAAATGGGATTTCGTCCCATTTGGCCCTCCATAAATGGAATTTTGTCCCATTTGGCCCTCCATAAATGGGATTTTGTCCCATTTGGCACTCCATACATGGGATTTTATCCCATTTGACCCTCCTTAAACGGGATTTTGTCCCATTTGGCCCTCCATAAATGGAATTTTGTCCCATTTGGCCCTCCATAAATAGAATTTTGTCCCATTTGGCCCTCCATAAATGAAATTTTGTCCCATTTGGCCCTCCATAAATAGAATTGTGTCCCATTTGGCCCTCCATAAATATAAATTTGGCCCTCCAGAAATGGGATTTTGTCCCATTTGGCCCTCCATAAATGGGATTTTGTCCCATTTGGCCCTCCATAAATGGGATTTTGTCCCATTTGGCCCTCCATAAATAGAATTGTGTCTCATTTGGCCCTCCATAAATATAAATTTGGCCCTCCATAAATGGAATTTTGTCCCATTTGGCCCGCCATAAATTGATTTTTGTCCCAATTGGCCCTCCATAAATAGAATTTTGTCCCATTTGGCCCTCCATAAATTGATTTTTGTCCCAATTGGCCCTCCATAAATAGAATTTTGTCCCATTTGGCCCTCCATAAATTGAATTGTGTCCCATTTGGCCCTCCATAAATGAAATGTTGTCCCTTTTGGCCCTCCATAAATGGAATGTTGTCCCTTTTGGCCCTCCATAAATGGAATGTTGTCCCATTTGGCCCTCCATAAATGGAATTTTGTCCCATTTGGCCCTCCATAAATGGAATTTTGTCCCATTTGGCCCTCCATGAATATAATTTTGTCCCATTTGGCCCTCCATAAATGGAATTTTGTCCCTTTTGGCTATATATAAATATAATTGTGTCCCATTTGGCCCTCCATAAATTTAATTGTGTCCCATTTGGCCCTCCATAAATTGATTTTTGTCCCAATTGGCCCTCCATAAATAGAATTGTGTCCCATTTGGCCCTCCATAAATTGAATTGTGTCCCTTTTGACCCTGCATAAATAGAATTTTGTCCCATTTGGCCCTCCGTAAATGGGATTTTGTCCCATTTGGCCCTCCATAAAAAGGATTTTGTCCCATTTGGCCCTCCATAAATGGAATTTTGTTCCATTTGGCCCTCCATAAATGGAATTGTGTCCCATTTGGCCCTCCATAAATGGAATTTTGTCCCATTCGGCCCTCTATAAATATAATTTTGTCCCATTTGGCCCTTCATAAATGGAATTTTGTCCCATTTGGCCCTCCATAAATGGAATTTTGTCCCATTTGGCCCTCCATAAATAGAATTTTGTCCCATTTGGCCCTCCATAAATAGAATTTTGTCCTATTTGGCCCTCTATAAATGGAATTTTGTCCCATTTGGCCCTCCATAAATAGAATTTTGTCCCATTTGGCCCCCCATAAATGGAATTTTGTCCCATTTGGCCCTCCATAAATGGAATTTTGTCCCATTTGGCCCTTCATGAATTGAATTGTGTCCCATTTGGCCCTCCATAAATTGAATTTTGTCCAATTTGGCCCTCCATAAATTGAATTTTGTCCAATTTGGCCCTCCATAAATGGAATTGTGTCCCATTTGGCCCTCCATAAATAGAATTTTGTCCCATTTGGCCCTCCACAAATGGAATGTTGTCCCTTTTGGCTCTCCATAAATAGAATTTTGTCCCATTTGACCCTCCATAAATGGAATGTTGTCCCATTTGGCCCTCCATAAATAGAATTGTGTCCCATTTGGCCCTCCATAAATTTAATTTTGTCCCATTTGGCCCTCCATAAATTGAATTTTGTCCCATTTGACCCTCCATAAATGGAATTTTGTCCCATTTGGCCCTCCATAAATGGAATTTTGTTCCATTTGGCCCTCCATAAATTGTATTTTGTCCCATTTGGCCCTCCATAAATGGAATTTTGTCCCATTTGGCCCTCCATGAATGGAATTGTGTCCCATTTGGCCCTCCATAAATGGAATTTTGTCCCATTTGGCCCTCCATAAATGGAATTTTGTCCCATCTGGCCCTCCATCAATTGATTTTTGTCCCATTTGACCCTCCATAAATTGAATTTTGTCCTATTTGGCCCTCCATAAATGGAATTGTGTCCCATTTGGCCCTCCATAAATATAATTTTGTCCCATTTGGCCCTCCATAAATATAATTGTGTCCCATTTGGCCCTCCATAAATATCATTTTGTCCCATTTGGCCCTCCATAAATGGAATTTTGTCCCTTTTGGCCCTCCATAAATATAATTGTGTCCCATTTGGCCCTCCATAAATTTAATTGTGTCCCATTTGGCCCTCCATAAATGGAATGTTGTCCCATTTGGCCCTCCATAAATGGAATTTTTTTCCGTTTGGCCCTCCATAAATTTAATTTTGTCCCATTTGGCCCTCCATAAATGGAATTTTATTCCATTTGGCCCTCCATAAATGGGATTTTGTCCCATTTGGCCCTCCATAAAAAGGATTTTGTCCCATTTTGCCCTCCATAAATGGAATTTTGTTCCATTTGGCCCTCCATAAATGGAATTTTGTCCCATTTGGCCCTCCATAAATTAAAATGTTGTCCCATTTGGCCCTCCATAAAGAGTGCGCAGTCTGGCACAGATTTAGCAGAAGGTTCCGGAGGCAAGCACATGTTTTTCCTCCGTGTTGTTGTCGCCCACATGCATTCACTGTAGCTGCAACACAACACTGATGTTGTGCAGATGCAGCAAACAAGCATGAAGGTCAAAGGTCATATTGTATATTGGAAATGGAAAAAAGCTTGAGAAGGAGCGCTCACACGCACTGGTGTCACGGTGTGAAGGCTACTTTACTGATTTGTACAGCAAAAAACGTTTTTTTTTTTCAAATAGAGGAGTTTTTATATAGACGGTTAGTTCTTTTAGCCTTGTGCTTTACATCCACTGTGGCATTAGTTAGACTGGAGGCGACATCACAAACACTTCTAAACTACAAAACCCCCAAAGTAAATGGTAAATAAAAAGAGAATACAACAAATCCTTTTCAATGTATATTCAATTGAATTGACTGCAAAGACAAGATATTTTAACGTTCCAACTGGTTAACAAATATTAGCTCATTTGGAATTTGATGCCTGCAACATGTTTCAAAAAAGCTGGCACAAGTGGCAAAAAAGAGTGAGAAAGTTGAGGAATGCTCATCAAAGACTTATTTGGAACATCCCACAGGTGAACAGGCTAATTGGGAACAGGTGGGTGCCATGATTGGGTATAAAAGCAGCTTCCATGAAATGCTCAGTCGTTCACAAACAAGGACGGGGGCGAGGGTCACCACTTTGTCAACAAATGCCTGAGCAAATTGTTGAAGAACAACATTTCTCAACAAGGAATTTAGGGATTTCACCATCCACGCTCCGTAATATCATCAAAAGGTTCAGAGAATGTGGAGAAATCACTGCACGTAAGCCATGATATTACGCACCTTGGATCCCTCAGGCAGTCAAAAAGCCACATCGGTGTGTAAAGGATATCACCACATGGGCTCAGGAACACTTCAGAGAACCACTGTCAGTAACTACAGTTGGTCGCTACATCTGTAAGTGCAAGTTAAAACTCTCCTATGCAAAGTCAAAGCCATTTATCAACAACACCCAGAAACGCCGCCGGCTTTGCTGGGCCCGAGTTCATCTAAGATGGACTCATGCAAAGTGGAAAAAGTGTTCTGCGGTCTGACGAGTCCACATTTCAAATTGTTTTTGGAAACTGTGGACCAAAGAGGAAAAGAACTGTCCGGACTGTTCTCGGGTGAAAGTGTATAAGCCAGCATGTGTGATGGTATGGGGGTGTATTAGTGGCCAAGACATGGGTAACTTACACATCTGTGAAGGCACCATTAATGCCGAAAGGTACATACAGCTTTTGGAGCAACATATGTTGTTATCATGGACGCCCCTGCTTATTTCAGCAAGACAATGCCAAGCCACGTGCTACGACAGCGTGGCTTCGTAGTAAAAGAGTGCGGGTACTAGACTGGCCTGCCTGTAGTCCAGACATTGAAAATGTGTGAAGGCTAAAATATGAGAAGGGAGACTGTTGAACAACTTAAGCTGTACATCTTAAAACTCATTTGTATACTCTAGCCTTTAAATAGCCCCCCTGTTAGACCAGTTGATCTGCCATTTATTTTCTTTTCTCCTCTGCTCCCCTTTTCCTTGAGAGGGGGGCACAGGTCCGGTGGCCATGGATGAAGTGCTGGCTGTCCAGAGTCGGGACCCGGGGTGGACCGCTCGCCTGTGCATTGGCTGGGAACATCTCTACGCTGCTGACCCGTCTCCGCTCGGGATGGTGTCCTGCTGGCCCCACTATGGACTGGACTCTTACTATTATGTTGGATCCACTATGGCCTGGACTCTCACAATATTATGTCAGACCCACTCGACATCCATTGCTTTTGGTCTCCCCTAGAGGGGGGGGGGGTTACCCACATATGCGGTCCTCTCCAAGGTTTCTCATAGTCATTCACATCGACGTCCCACTGGGGTGAGTTTTTCCTTGCCCGTATGTGGGCTTTGTACCGAGGATGTCGTTGTGGCTTGTGCAGCCCTTTGAGACACTTGTGATTTAGGGCTATATAAATAAAGATTGATTGATTGATTGATACATCAAGCAAGAATGGGAAAGAATTCCACCTTCAAAAATGTGTCTCCTCAGTTCCCAAACCTTTACTGAGTGTTGTTAAAAAGAAAAGGCCATGTAACACACTGGTAAAAAATGCCTTTTTTGCAATGTGTTGCTGCCATTCAATTCTAAGTTCATGATTATTTGCAAAAAATAAGAAAGTTTCTCAGTGTGAACATGAAATATGTTTTCTTTGCAGTCTATTCAATTGAATATAAGTTGAAAAGGATTTGTTGTATTCTCTTTTTATTGACCTTTTACACAACATGACAACTTCACTGCTTTTGACCTTCAAGGGTGATGAGTCAAATGCAGAGGACAAATTTCACCACACCTAGTGTGCGTGCGACAATCATTGCTACTTTAACTTAACTTTACTTTAGAGGTTTATAAAAGCTTGAAGCGCGCACCCACACACACACACACACACACACACACACACTACTTGAGGGGACAACAGCATGACTAGTTTCCATCTCCCCGTGATGCGAGATGATGGCAGTAAATGTCAGGGCCTGAAATAAACTGTTCCAGTGCAGTAAGTGATGGCAAATTGAGACATAATCAAGTAGGAAGAAGTGCTGCTACATAAAGTCGACTCAACAGTCCAAGCCCAACTTCTGATTATTGAAACATAATGTGGGGGAAAAAGCACTTAAAGGGGCCACATCATGCAAAACTTTTCTGACCTATTGGTACCTGCTTTGTGTATTTGTCATCTGCATAAGACCCCAATATTTGATATCAATAAAACAATCTTTCCTTCCTTCATTATAGGGGATAGGCCCCTCCCACCTGCAAAGACATGCACTTGGGGATAGGCCCCTCCCACCTCCAAAAACATGCACCTGGGGATAGGCCCCTCCTACCTCCAAAGACATGCACCTGGGGATAGGTTGATTGGCAACACTAAATGGTCCCTAGTGTGTGAATGTTGTCTATCTGTGTTGACCCTGTGATGAGGTAGCGACTTGTCCGCCTTCCACCCGAATGGGTGGAAGGCGGAAGAAATTTAAAAGGTAAAAAGGTATATTTGTTTAAAAATCCTAAAATCATTTTTAAGGCTGTATTTTTTCTCTAAAATTGTATTTCTAAAAGTAATAAGAAGTAAAGTAGAAAATAAATGAATTTATTTAAACAAGTGAAGACCCATCCATCCATCCATTTTCTACCGCTTATTCCAAGTGAAGACCAAGTCTTTAAAATATTTTCTTGGATTTTCAAATTCTATTTGAGTTTTGTCTCTTTTAGAATTAAAAATGTCGAGCAAAGCGAGACCAGCTTGCTAGTAAATAAAAAAAAATAAAAAAAAATAGAGGCAGCTCACTGGTAAGTGCTGCTCTTTGAGCTATTTTTAGAACAGGCCAGCGGGCGACTGATCTGGTCCTTACGGGCTACCTGGTGACCGCGGGCACCGCGTTGGTGACCCCTGCCCTAGTATATACAATAATATAAACCAAGTCATTTAGGATTATTTCATATCTTCATTTAAATAAAAAATATATTTTAATCTTTTTTAGATACAGTCAATAAATAATGTGAACATGTATCATAACATGGAAATCTAAGAGAACGTGTTGTGGATGATTGTGGACTGGGAATTTTTTTAATTTAATTTTTTTACACATTTTTATTAAAAAAAAAGAAAAAAAAAAGTTTTTCCGACGTATTACATTTTAGACGATTTCTCTTCTTAGTTATTATTTCTCGGGCTGTAGAAAAGAGCCGCTCACAGGGCACAGAGGAGGCGACACAGTTGGCGTATCGGTCACGTGACCAAAACAGCTCATGATCGGTCACGTGACTTTCTAAAAGCGGTACGCGCACCGACACAGGGTTTTGCTCTATGAGCTCGACGCATGCGCCGATGCATCGGTGTTGCCGGACCCATCACTAGTACTTACGCATGGTGTTTGCATCACACAGGAGCAGATATCACTCCGCCAGAAAGTTGAGACCTGTGTGTGTGTGTGTTTCGTGTTTCCAACACAGGTATGTGGATTTGTGCATTATTATTATTTTGTGAGAAAACGTTTTCGTTAATGTAATTTAATTTATTATTATTATTGTATGAATGAATGAATGTTACTTCCTCTTCCTTCGGACTTTTGAATGAGAAGGAGCAGATATCACTCCGCCAGAAAGTTGAGACCTGTGTGTGTGTGTGTGTTTTGTGTTTCCAATAAATACTGAATCGACGGCATGGTGAAGTGTCTTTTATTTTAAAAAATTACACAACGCACAATAAGACTCACTACACGTACACGGTGCAGATGTTCTCCCGAAATGTGTTTGTCATTCTTGTTTGCTGTGGGTTCACAGTGTGGCGTGTATTTGTAACAGTGTTAAAGTTGTTTATACGGCCACCCTCAGTGTGACCTGTATGGCTGTTGCTCAAGTATGCCTTGCAGTCACTTGTGTGTGTCTGCAGAAGCCGCATACAACATGTGTCTGGGCCGGCACGCTGTTTGTATGGTGGAAAAGCGGACGCGACGACAGGTTGTAGAGGACGTTAAAGGCAGTGCCCTTAATATTGTTGTCCGGGTGAAAATCGGGACAATGTTTGCCCCAGGAGATTGTCGGGAGGGGCACTGAAATTCAGGAGTCTCCCGGAAAAAATCGGGAGGGTTGGCAAGGATGTTGCTAGGGCGGGGATAGCCATTCAAAGAAAGTGAATTCATTAAAAAGTGCATGTTAGATTTTTTTAAGAAATCTTTTCTTGCGGCCCAAATTCACCCAGTTTCTGCATCCAGTGGCCCCCAGGTAAATTGAGTTATACAGTATATGCCTTGAGCTCTTATTTTGAAGAGCGGAAGTGGTGACACGGTGCGGTGGAGCGGAGTTTTGAAATCAAACTTAATTAAAAAAGTGGTCCTCGTGTAAAACTGGAGCCTCCGTGTTTGTTATGTTGTAGTTTTATACAGTACAGGTGACATATATAAACCCTCGGTTACACTATTAATCATTTAAAAAAGATAAAATTGTCTTTTGTTGTCATAATCGTCGCTAATTCCGCAAAAAAAAAACGAGAAATGCTAACACGTTAGCTGCTGCGTTTTTCTTCTACGGTTAACGTCTCACTATGACAGCATGACTGCCATCTAGAGTACAAAAGTGGTATTACACCCTAATGACGCTCGCCTTTTTCACCCGGAAAAAGCCACACCAACTGTTTGTTTAAAAATATTTTTTGTCAGTTCGGGAATGCAGAACAATACATTTAATTTAATCATCATTAATGTAACCTATTTTTATAGACTGGCCTCTTTGTGATGTTAAGTTCCTGTTATAAGCTGTTATGCAGTATATGCCTTGAGCTCTTATTTTGAAGAGCGGAAGTGGTGACACGGTGTGGTGGAGCGGAGATTTTGAAAACAAAGGAAATAAAAGTGGTCCTCGTGTAAAACTGGAGCATCCGTGTTTGTTATTGTGTAGTTTTTTAAAGTACAAGCGACATAAATAAACCATCGGTTACAATAGTAATCATTTTAAAAAGATAACATTGTCTTTTGTTGTCATAATTCCGCAAAAAAACGAGAAACGCTGCTGTTTTTTTCTTCTACGGTTTACGCCTCACTAGGATAGCATGACTGCCATCTAGAGTACAGAAGTGGTGTTGCACCTTAATGACACTTGCCTTCTTGACACTGAAGAAGCCACACAGACTGTTTGTTTAAAAACAAATTTTGACAGTTCGGGAATGCAGAACAATACATTTAATTTAATCATTACTAATGTAACCTATTTTTATGGACTTGCCTCTTTGTGATGTTAAGTTCCTGTTATAAGCTGTTATGCAGTATATGTCTTGAGCTCTTATTTTGAAGAGCGGAAGTGGTGACACGGTGTGGTGGAGCGGAGTTTTTGAAAACAAACGAAATAAAAAGTGGTCATCGTGTAAAACTGGAGCATTACAAGCGACATAAATAAACCATCGGTTACAATATTAATCATTTTAAAAAGATAACATTGTCTTTTGTTGTCATAATTCCGCAAAAAAACGAGAAACGCTGCTGTTTTTTTCTTCTACGGTTTACGCCTCACTAGGATAGCATGACTACCATCTAGAGTACAGAAGTGGTGTTACACCCTAATGACACTTGCCTTTTTCACCCGGAAAAAGCCACACCAACTGTTTGTTTAAAAATATTTTTTGTCAGTTCGGGAATGCACAACAATACATTTAATTTAATCATTACTAATGTAACCTATTTTTATGGACTTGCCTCTTTGTGATGTTAAGTTCCTGTTATAAGCTGTTATACAGTATATGTCTTGAGCTCTTATTTTGAAGAGCGAAAGTGGTGACACGGTGTGGTGGAGCGGACTTTTTGAAAACAAACGAAATAAAAAGTGGTCCTCGTGTAAAACTGGAGCATCCGTGTTTGTTATTTTGTAGTTTTTTTACAGTACAAGCGACATAAATAAACCCTCGGTTACAATATTAATCATTTTAAAAAGATAACATTGTCTTTTGTTGTCATAATTCCGCAAAAAAACGAGAAACGCTGCTGTTTTTTTCTTCTACGGTTTACGTCTCACTAGGACAGCATGACTGCCATCTAGAGTACAAAAGTGGTATTACACCCTAATGACACTTGCCTTTTTCACCCGGAAAAAGCCACACCAACTGTTTGTTTAAAAACAAATGTTGTCAGTTCGGGAATGCAGAACAATACATTTAATTTAATCATTACTAATGTAACCTATTTTTATGGACTTGCCTCTTTGTGATGTTAAGTTCCTGTTATAAGCTGTTATGCAGCATATGTCTTGAGCTCTTATTTTGAAGAGCGGAAGTGGTGACACGGTGTGGTGGAGCGGAGTTTTTTGAAAACAAACGAAATAAAAAGTGGTCCTCGTGTAAAACTGGAGCATCCGTGTTTGTTATTTTGTAGTTTTTTTACAGTACAAGCGACATAAATAAACCCTCGGTTACAATATTAATCATTTTAAAAATATAAAATTGTCTTTTGTTGTCATAATTCCGCAAAAAAACGAGAAACGCTGCTGTTTTTTTCTTCTACGGTTTACGCCTCACTAGGACAGCATGACTGACATCTAGAGTACATAAGTGGTGTTACACCCTAATGACACTTGCCTTCTTCACCCGGAAAAAGCCACACCAACTGTTTGTTTAAAAATATTTTTTGTCAGTTCGGGAATGCAGAACAATACATTTAATTTAATCATTACTAATGTAACCTATTTTTATGGACTTGCCTCTTTGTGATGTTAAGTTCCTGTTATAAGCTATCATACAGTATATGTCTTGAGCTCTTATTTGAAGAGCGGAAGTGGTGACACGGTGTGGTGGAGCGGAGTTTTTTTTAAAACAAACGAAATAAAAGTGGTCCTCGTGTAAAACTGGAGCATTACAAGCGACATAAATAAACCCTCGGTTACAATATTAATCATTTTAAAAAGATAACATTGTCTTTTGTTGTCATAATTCCGCAAAAAAACGAGAAACGCTGCTGTTTTTTTCTTCTACGGTTTACGCCTCACTAGGATAGCATGACTGCCATCTAGAGTACAGAAGTGGTGTTGCACCCTAATGACACTTGCCTTCTTGACACTGAAGAAGCCACACCAACTGTTTGTTTAAAAATCCTTTTTTGTCAGTTCGGGAATGCAGAACAATACATTTAATTGAATCATTACTAATGTAACCTATTTTTATGGACTTGCCTCTTTGTGATGTTAAGTTCCTGTTATAAGCTGTTATGCAGTATATGTCTTGAGCTCTTATTTTGAAGAGCGGAAGTGGTGAAAACAAACGAAATAAAAGTGGTCCTCGTGTAAAACTGGAGCATCCGTGTTTGTTATTTTGTAGTTTTTTACAGTACAAGCGACATAAATAAACCCTCGGTTACAATATTAATCATTTTAAAAAGATAACATTGTCTTTTGTTGTCATAATTCCGCAAAAAAACGAGAAACGCTGCTGTTTTTTTCTTCTACGGTTTACGCCTCACTAGGATAGAATGACTGCCATCTAGAGTACAGAAGTGGTGTTGCACCCTAATGACACTTGCCTTCTTCACCCGGAAAAAGCCACACCAACTGTTTGTTTAAAAATATTTTTTGTCAGTTCGGGAATGCAGAACAATACATTTAATTTAATCATTACTAATGTAACCTATTTTTATGGACTTGCCTCTTTGTGGTGTTAAGTTCCTGTTATAAGCTGTTATACAGTATATGTCTTGAGCTCTTATTTTGAAGAGCGGAAGTGGTGACACTGTGTGGTGGAGCGGAGTTTTTTGAAAACAAACGAAATAAAAAGTGGTCCTCGTGTAAAACTGGAGCATCCGTGTTTGTTATTTTTAAGTTTTATACAGTACAAGCGACATAAATAAACCCTCGGTTACAATATTAATCATTTTAAAAAGATAACATTGTCTTTTGTTGTCATAATTCCGCAAAAAAACGAGAAACGCTGTTTTTTTCTTCTACCGTTTACGCCTCACTAGGATAGCATGACTGCCATCTAGAGTACAGAAGTGGTGTTGCACCCTAATGACGCTTGCCTTCTTGACACTGAAGAAGCCACACCGACTGTGTTTAAAAATCCTTTTTTGTCAGTTCGGGAATGCAGAACAATACATTTAATGTAATCATTACTAATGTAACCTATTCTTATGGACTTGCCTCTTTGTGATGTTAAGTTCCTGTTATAAGCTGTTATGCAGTATATGTCTTGAGCTCTTATTTTGAAGAGCGGAAGTGGTGACACGGTGGGGAAGCGGAGTTTTGAAATCAAACTTAATAAAAAAGTGGTCCTCGTGTAAAACTGGAGCATCCGTGTTTGTTATGTTGTAGTTTTACACAGTACAGGCGACGTATATAAACCCTCGGTTACAATATTAATCATTTTAAAAAGATAACATTGTCTTTTGTTGTCATAATTCCGCAAAAAAACGAGATACGCTGCTGTTTTTTTTCTTCTACGGTTTACGCCTCACTAGGATAGAATGACAGCCATCTAGAGTACAGAAGTGGTGTTACACCCTAATGACACTTGCCTTCTTCACCCGGAAAAAGCCACACCAACTGTTTGTTTAAAAATATTTTTTGTCAGTTCGGGAATGCAGAACAATACATTTAATTTAATCATTACTAATGTAACCTATTTTTATGGACTTGCCTCTTTGTGATGTTAAGTTCCTGTTATAAGCTGTCATACAGTATATGTCTTGAGCTCTTATTTTGAAGAGCGGAAGTGGTGAAAACAAACGAAATAAAAGTGGTCCTCGTGTAAAACTGGAGCATCCGTGTTTGTTATTTTGTAGTTTTATACAGTACAAGCGACATAAATAAACCCTCGGTTACAATATTAATCATTTTAAAAAGATAACATTGTCTTTTGTTGTCATAATTCCGCAAAAAAACGAGAAACGCTGCTGTTTTCTTCTTCTACGGTTTACGCCTCACTAGGATAGCATGACTGCCATCTAGAGTACAGAAGTGGTGTTGCACCCTATTGACGCTTGCCTTCTTGACACTGAAGAAGCCACACCGACTGTGTTTAAAAATCCTTTTTTGTCAGTTCGGGAATGCAGAACAATACATTTAATTTAATCATTACTAATGTAACCTATTTTTATGGACTTGCCTCTTTGTGATGTTAAGTTCCTGTTATAAGCTGTTATGCAGTATATGTCTTGAGCTCTTATTTTGAAGAGCGGAAGTGGTGACACGGTGTGGTGGAGCGGAGATTTTGAAAACAAACGAAATAAAAAGTGGTCCTCGTGTAAAACTGGAGCATCCGTGTTTGTTATTTTGTAGTTTTTTTACAGTACAAGCGACATAAATAAACCCTCGGTTACAATATTAATCATTTTAAAAAGATAACATTGTCTTTTGTTGTCATAATTCCGCAAAAAAACGAGAAACGCTGCTGTTTTTTTCTTCTACGGTTTACGTCTCACTAGGACAGCATGACTGACATCTAGAGTACAAAAGTAGTATTACACCCTAATGACACTTGCCTTTTTCACCCGGAAAAAGCCACACCAACTGTTTGTTTAAAAACAAATTTTGTCAGTTCGGGAATGCAGAACAATACATTTAATTTAATCATTACTAATGTAACCTATTTTTATGGACTTGCCTCTTTGTGGTGTTAAGTTCCTGTTATAAGCTGTTATGCAGTATATGTCTTGAGCTCTTATTTTGAAGAGCGGAAGTGGTGACACGGTGTGGTGGAGCGGAGTTTTTTGAAAACAAACGAAATAAAAGTAGTCCTCGTGTAAAACTGGAGCATCCGTGTTTGTTATTTTGTAGTTTTTTTACAGTACAAGCGACATAAATAAACCCTCGGTTACAATATTAATCATTTTAAAAAGATAAAATTGTCTTTTGTTGTCATAATTCCGCAAAAAAACGAGAAACGCTGCTGTTTTTTTCTTCTACGGTTTACGTCTCACTAGGACAGCATGACTGACATCTAGAGTACAAAAGTAGTATTACACCCTAATGACACTTGCCTTCTTCACTCGGAAAAAGCCACACCAACTGTTTGTTTAAAAACAAATTTTGTCAGTTCGGGAATGCAGAACAATACATTTAATTTAATCATTACTAATGTAACCTGTTTTTATGGACTTGCCTCTTTGTGGTGTTAAGTTCCTGTTATAAGCTGTTATACAGTATATGTCTTGAGCTCTTATTTTGAAGAGCGGAAGTGGTGACACGGTGTGGTGGAGCGGAGTTTTTTTTAAAACAAACGAAATAAAAGTGGTCCTCGTGTAAAACTGGAGCATTACAAGCGACATAAATAAACCCTCGGTTACAATATTAATCATTTTAAAAAGATAACATTGTCTTTTGTTGTCATAATTCCGCAAAAAAAAAACCGAGAAACGCTGCTGTTTTTTTCTTCTACGGTTTACGCCTCACTAGGATAGCATGACTGCCATCTAGAGTACAGAAGTGGTGTTGCACCCTAATGACGCTTGCCTTCTTGACACTGAAGAAGCCACACCGACTGTGTTTAAAAATCCTTTTTTGTCAGTTCGGGAATGCAGAACAATACATTTAATTTAATCATTATTAATGAAACCTATTTTTTGTTATGGACTTTACCTCTTTGTGATGTTAAATTCCTGTTATAAGCTGTCATACAGTATATGTCTTGAGATCTTATTTTGAAGAGCGGAAGTGGTGACACGGTGTGGCGGAGCGGAGTTTTTGAAAACAAACGAAATAAAAGTGGTCCTCGTGTAAAACTGGAGCCTGCGTGTTTGTTATTTTGTAGTTTTATACAGTATAGGCGACATTTATAAACCCCCGGTTACAATATTATCGCACCTTGTCCACCCGCTTGGCAAAGCTGCGATTGATCCCCGAGGCAACACTCCCATCTGGTGGTCACACAGGAGAACTGCATGCAAGCCTGTGGCCACATTTGGACCAACGCCTTTTTTTTTTTTTAAATAACGGATTTCATCGAAGTTAGGCTGCAAACACTTTCATTATTTTCTAAAAAAAGATCAAAATAAGAATTATGGTAATTATTTTTCCTCCTTACGTGAGGGAGAAACTTCCATTTACCGAACGTGAAAGTGTAGACAGGTGTCATTTTTACATGACGTGTTTATTGAATGGACGGACAAACATTTATGTGATGAGTGAATATAAAAACGTTGGAATGTGAATTTACAGAAATATGTTCATGTGTGTGAATGTACTTTCCATGTGTGTGACGTCACAAGAAACATGATGTGTTATGTGAATGGATAGACGCATCTTTATCTTATTTGTGATTGAATAAACAAATGTGTGTGAATGTGATTGGACATACATCATTTTTGGACAGATGTGTTTATGAGAATAGACAGATGGATGTTAAAGGGGGACTGCACTTTTTGTTTAATCGCAATCCTTATGAGAGACAAAAGCACATATCTTTCTATTTTTTATGCGTTCTAACTCGTAAATAAATGTTAGCAAGAGTCAGCTAACAATGGTGTCGCTATAATCCGCCTTTAAAGTGCTTTAAATACCTCATCATTGTTCTATATATACACTAAGTATGTATGTCATGTGGTAACATTCATAATAACATGTAATATATACATGATGTAAGTATATATGTCATGTAGTAACATTCATAATAACATGTAATATATACATGATGTAAGTATATATGTAGTATCTAGTAACATTCATAATAACATGTAATATATACATGATGTAAGTATATATGTCATGTAGTAACATTCATAATAACATGTAATATATACATGATGTAAGTATATATGGCATGTAGTAACATTCATAATAACATGTAATATATACATGATGTAAGTATATATGTCATGTAGTAACATTCATAACATGTAATATAAACATTATGTGAGTATATATGTAGTATCTAGTAACATTCATAATAACATGTAATATATACATGATGTAAGTATATATGTCATGTAGTAACATTCATAATAACATGTAATATATACATGATGTAAGTATATATGTAGTATCTAGTAACATTCATAATAACATGTAATATCTACATAGTTTGCTCATTTTAAGCATAAGGTGGAGTGTTAATGTCACAGACGCATCACAACATTCGCTATTTACTTCAACAACAACAACAAGACTACTAATCATGACAGACTTCATGAGAGACAACAAAGACTACTTTGGGACAAAAAATGATCCAGAACTTTATATTTTTGAATATACTCTTATAGAATCTGAATATAATATAAAACACTAAACATCATGTCGCAGTAATGCTACAGATAAGCTATGAACACAATAAGACACTCACTTACTGTACAATGTCTGCTCTCATTTGGATGCCGACTGATGGGATGTTTATATCTTCCAGTTTAGATGAAGAATTCATCTTAATCCTCAAGTCTTTTTCGCCATCTCCAGGTCCAAGTTGGATGTCAAAGTTGACCGACTTGCGGGTTTATGTCCACAACCTTCTACTATCCAGGTGAGAGACACGATTTATCATCTACAATTCACTTTCACCAACTCCGAGGCCATGCAGCAGCTCAGTATGTCAATATAGCAACAAAATGGCTAATAATCAGGTCACATGTGGTGTCCCTCAAGGCTCAATTTTAAGTCCTGTTCTTTTTAACATTGACTCAATTCCACTTGACTCGGTCATTAACTTCCACAGTAATGCTAACAACACACAGTTGTACGTTTCCATGACGACGCGAGACCAATTGGAACTCTTTTTAGTTGCAATTTAGAAATATTCAATCCTGGACGGCAGATAACTTTTTCACATCTAAACCAGGACAAGACTGAACTTTTAGTCAGAGAGACATATTCAAACTACAATCCTTGTCGTACAAAACTCCATCACTACTAAGTGGTTTTCGACTCTGACCTTAGTTTTATGCCACATGTAAAAAAAATAGGTCGTCTAGGAGTATGGCGAGGATGGTGTTCTGCTGACCTCGACTGCGGATGTTGTGGATCGGTGGAGGGAATACTTCGAAGACCTCCTCAATCCCACCAACACGTCTTCCTAGGGGAAGTCTGTGGTGGGCTCTCCTATTTCTGGGGCTGAGGTTGCTGAGGTAGTTAAAAAGCTCCTCGGTGGCAAGGCCCCGGGGGTAGATGAGGTCCGCCCGGAGTTCCTTAAGGCTCTGGATGCTGTGGGGCTGTCTTGGTTGACAAGACTCTGCAGCATCGCGTGGACATCGGGGGCGGTGCCACTGGATTGGCAGACCGGGGTGGTGGTTCCTCTCTTTAAGAAGGGGAACCGGAGGGTGTGTTCTAACTATCGTGGGATCACACTCCTCAGCCTTCCCGGTAAGGTCTATTCAGGTGTACTGGAGAGGAGGCTACGCCGGATAGTCCAACCTCGGATTCAGGAGGAACAGTGTGGTTTTCGTCCTGGTCGTGGAACTGTGGACCAGCTCTATACTCTCGGCAGGGTCCTTGAGGGTGCATGGGAGTTTGCTCAACCAGTCTACATGTGCTTTGTGGACTTGGAGAAGGCATTCGACCGTGTCCCTCGGGAAGTCCTGTGGGGAGTGCTCAGAGAGTATGGGGTATCGGACTGTCTGATTGTGGCAGTCCGCTCCCTGTATGCTCAGTGCCAGAGCTTGGTCCGCATTGCCGGCAGTAAGTCGGACACGTTTCCAGTGAGGGTTGGACTCCGCCAAGGCTGCCCTTTGTCACCCATTCTGTTCTGAACTTTTATGGACAGAATTTCTAGGCGCAGTCAAGGCGTTGAGGGGATCTGGTTTGGTGGCTGCAGGATTAGGTCTCTGCTTTTTGCAGATGATGTGGTCCTGATGGCTTCATCTGGCCAGGATCTTCAGCTCTCACTGGATCGGTTCGCAGCCGAGTGTGAAGCGACTGGGATGAGAATCAGCACCTCCAAGTCCGAGTCCATGGTTCTCGCCAGGAAAAAGGTGGAGTGCCATCTCCGGGTTGGGGAGGAGATCTTGCCCCAAGTGGAGGAGTTCAAGTACCTCGGAGTCTTGTTCACGAGTGGGGGAAGAGTGGATCGTGAGATCGACAGGCGGATCGGTGCGGCGTCTTCAGTAATGCGGACGCTGTATCGATTCGTTGTGGTGAAGAAGGAGCTGAGCCGGAAGGCAAAGCTCTCAATTTACCGGTCGATCTACGTTCCCATCCTCACCTATGGTCATGAGCTTTGGGTTATGACCGAAAGGACAAGATCACGGGTACAAGCGGCTGAAATGAGTTTCCTCCGCCGGGTGGCGGGTCTCTCCCTTAGAGATAGGGTGAGAAGCTCTGTCATCCGGGGGGAGCTCAAAGTAAAGCCGCTGCTCTTCCACATCGAGAGGAGCCAGATGAGGTGGTTCGGGCATCTGGTCAGGATGCCACCCGAACGCCTCCCTAGGGAGGTGTTTAGGGCACGTCCGACCGGTAGGAGGCCGCGGGGAAGACCCAGGACACGTTGGGAAGACTATGTCTCCCGGCTGGCCTGGGAACGCCTCGGGGTCCCACAGGAAGAGCTGGACGAAGTGGCTGGGGAGAGGGAAGTCTGGGCTTCCCTGCTTAGGCTGCTGCCCCCGCGACCCGACCTCGGATAAGCGGAAGAAGATGGATGGATGGATGGATGGATGGTAAAAAAATATGAACAAAAATAGGGTTCTATAATCTTAAGAATAAAGCCAGCGTTCGCCCAATTCTCTCTCAGAGCAACACAGAGATGTTTTTATTACAAGTGCTATGGAATAGATGATTGTAACACCTGCTTTCTGCTCTTCTTAAAGAGGTTATTACACCTTTACAATTACTCCAAAATTCACATGTCCTGACAAAGACTAAATGGCGGGCTCACATTACACCAGTTTTAAAATCTCTGCATTGTCTTCCCAAGTGTTTCAGGATCAATTCTAAAGTTCTTCTTCTGGTTACCCTACATTCCTGGGCCCTGAGATGCTCGGGCACTCGTCTCCTAGTTATTCCAAAAGTCAGGACACTAGTGTTTACTCACCTGGCTCCTCTGTACTCAGCCATGCATTCATATGTAACACCCAGCTTTCTGCTCTTCCTAAAGAGGTTATCACACCTTTACAATTACTCCAAAACTCAGCGGCACGTGTCCTGACGAAGACCAGAAGGCGGGCTCACATTACACCAGTTTTAAAATCTCTGCATTGTCTCCCCGTGTGTTTCAGGATCAATTCTAAAGTTGTTCTTCTGGTTTATGTATTGATGGTATTGGGCCTTCTTATCTTTCAGATTTGCTTTTACCCTACAAACCTTCCTGGGACCCGAGATCCTCCGGCACTCGTCTCCTAATTATTCAAAAGTCAGGACACAAAGTCAGGGGATGGCATCTTTCCACCATTATGACCCCCCGGAACATCTTGCCGGAAGACCTGAGAACGTTCATGTTTTTAAGAGCAGGCTTAAGACTCTCCTTTTTGATTAGGCTTTTACCTGATATTATTTTTATTGAAGTCGTTCCTACTTTACTTTTTATCTTGTTTGTTATGCACAATTTCACTTCAAATCATCAAAATTAAATGAAATAAACATTTGAATGCATCAGTCTGTGTGCAATGAATAAATATAATGTACAAGTTACACCTTTTGAATGCAATTACTGAAATAAATCAAGTTTTTCAAAATATTCTAATTTACTGGCTTTTACCTGTATATATATATATATATTTATAAATAAATAAAAGAAATACTTGAATTTTAGTGTTCATTTATTTACACATATACACAGACATAACACTCATCTACTCATTGTTGAGTTAAGGGTTAAATTGTCCATCCTTGTTCTATTCTCTGTCACTATTTCTCTAACCATGCTGAACACCCTCTCTGATGATGCATTGCTGTGTGGCACACACAAAAGTGCTTTCATCAAATGCACTAGATGGTAGTATTGTCCTGTTTAAGAGTGTCACAACATTGCTGTTTACGGCAGACGGACTGCTTTACTGTAGACGTTCTTTATATTGTGGGAAAGCCCCCTCCAGCTCCGCCTGAATTTCGGGAGATTTTCGGGAGAAAATTTGTCCTGGGAGGTTTTCGGGAGAGGCGCTGAATTTCGGGAGTCTCCCGGGAAATCCGGGAGGGTTGGCAAGTATGCTCTAACCACCTCATACTTGCCTTATTTTACCACTTCGATTTGATTTTTTTTTAGTGTTGTTGTCTTGAAATGAAGAGAAAGCTGCACACAACATGAATAAATCACAACATTTCACACTTGAAAGTTTTATAGGACTTGTAAAAAAAAAAAAAGAGAAATAAAACAGAACACTAACCGAGGCAAGCCAGACATGGGGTTTCTCCAAGAAGTATTTACACAACACGACGTATGTACAGACGAGAAGGCTACACCCTTTTCTAGTGTCGTACATTTGTTATTTACAACGTAACCATCACATCTTGGCTTTGAACACACAGACTCCACTCCACTCCACTCCACTCCACTCCACTCCACTCCCTGGCCACAAACCTCTTGGCAGAAATTGGAACTAACGACACACTTTTGAAGGAACCTTTTTAACCTTGGTGGCATCCACTTTTTAACCTTGGTGACATCCACTTTTTAACCTTGGTGGCATCCACTTTTTATCCTTGGTGAGTAACCAAGGATAAAAAGTGGATGTCACCAAACGTAAAAATGTCACCAATGGAGACATCCACTTTTTAACCTTGGTGACATCCACTTTTTAACCTTGGTGACATCCACTTTTTAACCTTGGTGACATCCACTTTTTAACCTTGGTGACATCCACTTTTTAACCTTGGTGACATCCACTTTTTAACCTTGGTGACATCCACTTTTTAACCTTGGTGGCATCCACTTTTTAACCTTGGTGGCATCCACTTTTTAACCTTGGTGACATCCACTTTTTAACCTTGGTGGCAAGGATAAAGGATAAAAGGATAAGGATAAAAAGTGGATGTCACCAAACGTAAAAATGTCACCAATGGAGACATCCACTTTTTATCCTTGGTGGCATCCACTTTTTAACCTTGGTGGCATCCACTTTTTAACCTTGGTGGCATCCACTTTTTAACCTTGGTGACATCCACTTTTTAACCTTGGTGGCATCCACTTTTTAACCTTGGTGGCATCCACTTTTTATCCTTGGTGAGTAACCAAGGATAAAAAGTGGATGTCACCAAACGTAAAAATGTCACCAATGGAGACATCCACTTTTTAACCTTGGTGGCATCCACTTTTTAACCTTGGTGACATCCACTTTTTAACCTTGGTGGCATCCACTTTTTAACCTTGGTGGCATCCACTTTTTATCCTTGGTGAGTAACCAAGGATAAAAAGTGGATGTCACCAAACGTAAAAATGTCACCAATGGAGACATCCACTTTTTAACCTTGGTGGCATCCACTTTTTAACCTTGGTGGCATCCACTTTTTAACCTTGGTGGCATCCACTTTTTAACCTTGGTGACATCCACTTTTTAACCTTGGTGGCATCCACTTTTTAACCTTGGTGGCATCCACTTTTTAACCTTGGTGACATCCACTTTTTAACCTTGGTGGCATCCACTTTTTACCCTTGGTGAGTAACCAAGGATAAAAAGTGGATGTCACCAAACGTAAAAATGTCACCAATGGAGACATCCACTTTTTAACCTTGGTGGCATCCACTTTTTAACCTTGGTGACATCCACTTTTTAACCTTGGTGGCATCCACTTTTTAACCTTGGTGACATCCACTTTTTATCCTTGGTGACATCCACTTTTTAACCTTGGTGACATCCACTTTTTATCCTTGGTGGCATCCACTTTTTATCCTTGGTGACATCCACTTTTTAACCTTGGTGACATCCACTTTTTAACCTTGGTGACATCCACTTTTTAACCTTGGTGACATCCACTTTTTAACCTTGGTGGCATCCACTTTTTAACCTTGGTGACATCCACTTCACAGACTCCTAAGCACTGAAAAGTGCAACTCTTAAAATGTTCTGTCCCATTTTAGGTCCACTAGTCTAACATCTTAAACGCTCTGATGACTATCTGATACTATGTGATGCCATCTGATACTATGTGATACCATCTAGACTATCTACAAGTCTTTGGACAGCGATGTTCTCTTGAAGGAAGGACACCAAGAAAAGTCTTGAAATAGGAGCTGAGTGATTGTTACAAGTACCTTTACGAAGCTTAAAGAGGAACTGCACTTTGTTTCTATTCACAGTCCTTCTTATGTGAGACAAGAACACAAATGTTTGGTTTATTTTAATATTCATTTGAAGTGGTCAAATACGGCAAGTATGAGGTGGCTAACGATGCAGCTAATAGGCTATTCTGCCCATAAAGACCTCTAAAAAACATTGTTTATTTACATGTCCTGACATGATTATTAACCAAGTATTACATTTTATACTAGCTTTTAAGCAAATGTTGTATGTTTGGACCCAAAAATCATGGTTCATTACATGTTATTATGAATGTTACTTGATACTACATATAATACTATATTACATGTTATTATGAATGTTACTACATGACATATATACTTACATCATGTATATATTACATGTTATTATTAATGTTACTAGATACTACATATATACTTACATCATGTATATATTACATGTTATTATGAATGTTACTACATGACATATATACTTACATCATGTATATATTACATGTTATTATGAATGTTACTACATTACATATATACTTACATCATGTATATATTACATGTTATTATGAATGTTACTACATTACATATATACTTACATCATGTATATATTACATATTATGAATATTACTAGATACTACATATATACTATACTACATGTTATTATGAATGTTACTACATGACATATATACTTACATCATGTATATATTACATGTTATTATGAATGTTACTACATGACATATATACTTACATCATGTATACATTACATGTTATTATGAATGTTACTACATGACATATATACTTACATCATGTATATATTACATGTTATTATGAATGTTACTGCATGACATATATACTTACATCATGTAAATATTACATGTTATTATGAATGTTACTACATGACATATATACTTACATCATGTATATATTACATGTTATTATGAATGTTACTACATGACATATATACTTACATCATGTATATATAACATGTTATTATGAATGTTACTACATGACATATATACTTACATCGTGTATATATTACATGTTATTATGAATGTTACTACATAACATATATACTTACATCGTGTATATATTACATGTTATTATGAATGTTACTACATGACATATATACTTACATCATGTATATATTACATGTTATTATGAATGTTACTAGATACTACATATATACTATATTACATGTTATTACTTACATCATGTATATATTACATGTTATTATGAATGTTACTACATGACATATATACTTACATCATGTATATATTACATGTTATTATGAATGTTACTAGATACTACATATATACTATACTACATGTTATTATGAATGTTGCTACATGACATATATACTTACATCATGTATATATTACATGTTATTATGAATGTTACTACATGACATATGTACTTACATCATGTATATAATACATGTTATTATGAATGTTACTGCATGACATATGTAATTACTACATATATACTTGGATGTTTCTTAGAGCGCTCTATAGGTGCAACAGAACGACCACCGTTAGCTCTATTGTTAGCTGCCTTTTGCTAGAGTTTATTTACGAGTTAGAATGCATGAAAAAAAAGAAGCAACATGTCTTACTTGAGGGTTGCGAATGACTCCAAAATAAAGTGCAGTTCCCCTAAAATGGAGGTCCAGTGGCTGAATAGAAGAACTGGTCGACGGAAGGAAAGTGAAAGTAGTCTTTGCAACGTCTCTAGTACTAAAGCTACTTCTTAATGTTGGTACAACACTGTGTGGTTTAAAACATGGTCCATATACAACATGGCGCACGCTGAATGCTATAAACTCAGACCACCAAAAAAATACAAAGCTGTATTTTTTGGTGGTCTGTTGTTGAAAGGTCTTGGGACTTGAACACAATCTTAGACTTTAGACATCTACTAAGAAGCCATCACGACAAAGTGACATTTAGTACCGTTCATCAGAGCGCGAGGCTCCGCCCTCAGCACACGGCGAGGGGCTGCAGCTCGCTGTCGCGCCGCTGGTTCTTCTTCAGCAGCTGGATGCGGTTGTGGCAGTAGAACTTGATGGCCCGCCAGTCGCGCTGGTTGCTGACCAGCAGGGGGCACTGCTGCAGGCAGCGCTCGCAGTCCGCCTTGGCGGGCACGCGCAGCTCGTTGATGTTCCGGGTCAGGTGCTCCTCCACCGCCGCTCGCTCCGCCTCCGACCACGGACGCTTCAGCACGCCGCGCTTACCTGAGAGGAGGGGCAGAGATGAGGTACACACATTCATGTCGGGGAGTTCCCATACCACTTTTTCACTTCTGATACCTGGAGTGTTGGCCGATAGCACAAATCATATCACAATAAACATCGATTTATCAACTTTAAACAACAACAACAAGCTCGACCTTTGGTGCCCTCACAAACCATCAGAAATCAGGAAAATCCTTAACTTTAACAACCGTACTGCTACAATAATCATCATTTTAAAAAGTACAGTGGAACCTCCATATTACAGTAAACTTGTATTTACCAACTTAAAAGACAACAACAAGCTCGACTGTCCACACAGAAGTCCCTTTGGTGCCCTCACAAACCATCAGAAATCAGGAAAATCCTTAACTTTAACAACCGTAATGCTACAATGATCATCATTTTTTAAAAGTACAGTGGAACCTCCATATCACAGTAAACAAATATTTACCAACTTAAAACAACAACAACAAGCTCAGTTGTCCACATAGATGTCCCTTTGGTGCCCTCACAAACCATCAGAAATCAGGAAAATCCTTAACTTTAACAACCGTACTGCTACAATAATAATCATTTTAAAAAGTACAGTGGAACCTCCATATCACAGTAAACTTGTATTTACCAACTTAAAAGAACAACAACAAGCTCGACTGTCCACACAGAAGTCCCTTTGGTGCCCTCAGAAACCATCAGAAATCAGGAAAATCCTTAACTTTAACAACCGTATTGCTACAAGGATCATAATTTTTTTAAAGTACAGTGGAACCTCCATATCACAGTTAACATATATTTACCAACTTAAAAAAACAACAACACGCTCAACTGTCCACACAGAAGTCACTTTGGTGCCCTCACAAACCATCAGAAATCAGGAAAATCCTTAACTTTAACAACCGTACTGCTACAATAATCATCATTTTAAAAAGTACAGTGGAACCTCCATATCACAGTAAACTTGTATTTACCAACTTAAAAGACAACAACAAGCTCGACTGTCCACATATAAGTCCCTTTGGTGCCCTCACAAACCATCAGAAATCAGGAAAATCCTTAACTTTAAAAAGCGTATTGCTACAATAATCATCATTTTAAAAAGTACAGTGGAACCTCCATATCACAGTAAACATCTATTTACCAACTTAAAAGAACAACAACAAGCTCAACTGTCCACATAGAAGTCCCTTTGGTGCCCTCACAAACCATCAGAAATCAGGAAAATCCTTAACTTTAACAACCGTACTGCTACAATAATCATCATTTTAAAAAAGTACAGTGGAACCTCCATATCACAGTAAACATATATTTACCAACTTAAAACAACAACAACAAGCTCAACTGTCCACACAGAAGTCCCTTTGATGCCCTCACAAACCATCAGAAATCAGGAAAATCCTTAACTTTAACAACCGTATTGCTACAATAATCATCATTTTAAAAAGTACAGTGGAACCTCCATATCACAGTAAACTTGTATGTACCAACTTAAAAGACAACAACACGCTCAACTGTCCACACAGAAGTCCCTTTGGTGCCCTCACAAACCATCAGAAATCAGGAAAATCCTTAACTTTAACAACCGTATTGCTACAATAATCATCATTTTAAAAAGTACAGTGGAACCTCCATATCACAGTAAACTTGTATTTACCAACTTAAAAGAACAACAACAAGCTCGACTGTCGACACAGAAGTCCCTTTGGTGCCCTCACAAACCATCAGAAATCAGCAAAATCCTTAACTTTAACAACCGTAATGCTACAATGATCATCATTTTTTTAAAGTACAGTGGAACCTCCATATCACAGTAAACATATATTTACCAACTTAAAACAACAACAACAAGCTCAACTGTCCACACAGAAGTCCCTTTGGTGCCCTCACAAACCATCAGAAATCAGGAAAATCCTTAACTTTAACAACCGTACTGCTACAATCATCATCATTTTAAAAAGTACAGTGGAACCTCCATATCACAGTAAACATCTATTTACCAACTTAAAAGAACAACAACAAGCTCGACTGTCCACACAGAAGTCCCTTTGGTGCCCTCACAAACCATCAGAAATCAGGAAAAATCCTTAACTTTAACAACCGTACTGCTACAATAATCATCATTTTAAAAAGTACAGTGGAACCTCCATATCACAGTAAACTTGTATTTACCAACTTAAAAGAACAACAACAATCTTGACTGTCCACACAGAAGTCCCTTTGGTGCCCTCACAAACCATCAGAAATCAGGAAAATCCTTAACTTTAACAACCGTACTGCTACAATAATCATCATTTTAAAAAGTACAGTGGAACCTCCATATCAACATAAACTTGTATTTACCAACTTAAAAGAACAACAACAAGCTCAACTGTCCACACAGAAGTCCCTTTGGTGCCCTCACAAACCATCAGAAATCAGGAAAATCCTTAACTTTAACAACCGTAATGCTACAATGATCATCATTTTTTTAAAGTACAGTGGAACCTCCATATCACAGTAAACATATATTTACCAACTTAAAAGAACAACAACAAGCTCGACTGTCCACACAGAAGTCCCTTTGGTGCCCTCAAAAACCATCAGAAATCAGGAAAATCCTTAACTTTAACAACCGTATTGCTACAATAATCATCATTTTAAAAAGTACAGTGGAACCTCCATATCACAGTAAACATCTATTTACCAACTTAAAAGAACAACAACAAGCTCAACTGTCCACACAGAAGTCCCTTTGGTGCCCTCACAAACCATCAGAAATCAGGAAAAATCCTTAACTTTAACAACCGTACTGCTACAATAATCATCATTTTAAAAAGTACAGTGGAACCTCCATATCAACATAAACTTGTATTTACCAACTTAAAAGAACAACAACAAGCTCGACTGTCGACACAGAAGTCCCTTTGGTGCCCTCACAAACCATCAGAAATCAGCAAAATCCTTAACTTTAACAACCGTATTGCTACAATGATCATCATTTTTTAAAAGTACAGTGGAACCTCCATATCACAGTAAACATCTATTTACCAACTTAAAAGAACAACAACAAGCTTGACTGTCGACACAGAAGTCCCTTTGGTGCCCTCACAAACCATCAGAAATCAGCAAAATCCTTAACTTTAACAACCGTATTGCTACAATGATCATCATTTTTTTAAAGTACAGTGGAACCTCCATATCACAGTAAACATATATTTACCAACTTAAAACAACAACAACACGCTCAACTGTCCACACAGAAGTCACTTTGGTGCCCTCACAAACCATCAGAAATCAGGAAAATCCTTAACTTTAACAACCGTACTGCTACAATAATCATCATTTTAAAAAGTACAGTGGAACCTCCATATCACAGTAAACTTGTATTTACCAACTTAAAAGAACAACAACAAGCTCGACTGTCCACACAGAAGTCCCTTTGGTGCCCTCACAAACCATCAGAAATCAGCAAAATCCTTAACTTTAACAACCGTATTGCTACAATGATCATCATTTTTTTAAAGTACAGTGGAACCTCCATATCACAGTAAACATATATTTACCAACTTAAAACAACAACAACAAGCTCAACTGTCCACACAGAAGTCCCTTTGATGCCCTCACAAACCATCAGAAATCATATACACATAAATATATACACATATATATATATGTGTATATATATATATATATATATATATATATATATATATATATACACATATACATAAATATATATACATATATACATAACATATAATATATAAACATTTTTTTAATTTATTATTAATATAAACTTGTCTGCTTTTAGTCATTTCATGATGCCTTTATCTTTATTTTTGCATTTTGATATATGGAGTTTTTTTTATTTTTTTTATGTATTTATGTATTTAAGTAATGTACATGTATATGTACATGTAGATGATGTATCGGGAAAGATCCATTAAGAGTTTGAGCAGAAATATGTCATAGAGGAATTAACTATACACAATAAAACATTTGCAAAATGATGTGTCACATGAATGTTTTTGAAGTAAAACCTTTGTGACATGAAAAAAACACAAGTAATGTAAAAAAACAACATTGTGTTTACTTTGTGATACCAAAATAAAACACAAAGTATTTTGGCTAATGAAGATGAAGTCTAATAAACAAGCTTTGTTCTTTTCCAACAACACCTTGTAGTTCAGTACAACAGTTTGGCCAACAAAAATAAAGAGTGACACCTCTCACATCGAATACACAATCTTCACAGCCTGTGTTCAGTTGGATGAGATGACAAAACATTTGAGCTATAATATAGATGTTATTTGAACACTGATACAGTTAAATAAAGGAGGAGTGAACATCCCAGTAAACAAAGTAAAGACTGTTTACTAGCTGATGGACGCTGTATTGAGAAAATAAAAGCAACATCAAATAGTTTTCTGTATACTTTTAGTGTGGGGACAATATTGTCCACACCTGTCTCCATCTAAACACAGCAGTGCGCTCTTAAACGCACGCCGGGAAGCGAGGAAAAATGACGTTAAACCAAGCGCTTGGCTCCGTTTACTCCGAGGGGAAATCTCCCGAGCAAAGTCCGTGTAGTTAGTCCGCCGTTATTATCAAGCCAAACGACGCTAGTGCGCATGCGCCTGACTCATACTTGCCAACCCTCCCGGATTTTCCGGGAGACTCCCGAAATTCAGCGCCTCTCCCGAAAACCTCCCGGGACAAATTTTCTCCCGAAAAACTCCCGAAATTCAGGCGGACCTGAGTGACGTGTTGACAACACACAACAACAGTGTCTACCGTAAAGCAGTTCGTCTGCTCTAAACAGCAATGTTGTGACACTTTTAAACAGGACAATACTGCCATCTACTGTACATGCATATGTGACCCACCCATAATGTGTCACATTTTTGTGTTGATTTATTTATTTTTATTTTGTGGTTTGAATTCGTTTTTGGAGCTGTCATTACACATTTATCAGTATTCACATTGGTCAGTAGGGGGCAGTAGGGCGTTTCTTCCCAATTGAATGCTATCACCTGCACACCGGGAGTGTCTTGTCATTCTGATGAGCGCGACCAGTCTGTGAACAATTGAAACGTCCTGTGTGCTTTTTCCTCCTGTATAACAGGTTAGTTTTGGTGAATCAACTCACTGAATAATATCCATGTGATCTTTATAAGTTTAAGTACACATTCTGATGGTGGAGCCTAACTCTAAAGTGTTTGTGAGTTGTAGTTTGTAAATGAACACTGAAATTCAAGTATTTATTTTATATATATATATATATAGCTAGAATTCACTGAAAGTCAAGTATTTCTTATATATAGATATATATCTTAACCACGCCCCCAACCACGCCCACGCCCCACCCCCGACCACGCCCCCGCCTCCCGAAATCGGAGGTCTCAAGGTTGGCAAGTATGGCCTGACTTCCTGTCGCCTAAAATGCATTAATAAATGACGGCTTTTCGGTAATTAAAGAATTAGACGTATTGTTAACTGTGGGGAATTTTACCCCCTCCCCCTCACTTGTGACGTTGTGCACTGTCTCACCTGAACCCCTCCTTCGGTTGACAGGAAGTGGTGGAGGAGTGGGCGTGGCAGACTGGGGAGGCGCCGGGCTGTTCTTCAGCTTCTTGGGTCGTCCCACTCGGCCATTGTTCTTGCCCTTCCTGACGTACAGCAGGGTGGGCGCAGGTTTGGGGGAGGGGGAGAGGGCGGGCGGCTCTGGCTTCTCCTTCTGCTCCCCTTCAGACTCTCCCTCGGAATACGAGTCGGCAGAGTTTCCTGACATGACTGTGAAAGGTTGATGAGAGGAAACAAAAGGCAGCGTGGCGTTGGTAGAGTTCAAACACGTCACTCAAGCCAGTGTTTCTTAACCATAGGGCCGGTACTCCAATGTAATACACTTGTCCACCACTTGGGGCCGTAATGATAATATCAAACAGAAGAAGTCACAGGGAAGTTTCTTAAAGGGGAACTGCACTTTTTAGGGCCCGCATGGCCCATTGCATAAGGACTCCCAAAGGGAGTCCTTATGCAATGGGACATAAGGACCTATTGAATTTGTAAGGTTTTATTATTATTATTATACCGGCCGCCTCTTTGAGCTCTAATTTGACCCACTTAACATGCTTCAAAACTCACCATATTTAACCCACACATCAGGACCTGCGAAAATTGTCTTTTAATAAAAAAAACGAACCCCAAAACTCAAAATTGCGCTCTAGCGCGCCCTAGGAAAAAAAAACTAGACTGCCTGTAACTCCCACTAGGAAGGTCGGAGAGACATGAAACAAAAACCTCTATGTAGGTCTGACTCAGATCTAGATTTCATAATAGTACATTCTCGGGCTAAAATCAACAGGAAGTTGGCAATTCCCCCTTCAAGACAAAAAAGTACTAAAAACAGTCACTTTTGCCACTTTGAGCTGTAATTTGATCCCCTTAACATGCTTCAAAACTCAAAAAACTGAACACACATCAGGACTGGCAAAAATTGCGATCTAATAAAAAAACCTAACCCCAAATCTCAAAATTGCGCTCTAGCGCAATTTTTGAATAAAACGCTGAAAAAACTGCTCCTCGGAAGAAAAAAATGACAAAACTGCCTGTAACTCCCACTGGGAAGGTCGGAGAGACATGAAACAAAAACCTCTATGTAGGTCTCACTTAGACCTTCATTTCATAGATTGACAACCCCCAGCAAAAATCAACAGGAAGTTTGCTATTCCCCCTTCAAAACAAATTTTTTTGTAAAAACCGGTCACCTTCCTTCAAAAACTATCTCCTCTGAGCGCGTTTGTCGTTTCGGCTTCAAACTAACACAGGAGAGAGATTGAACCCTTGTGTATAAAAGTACAGAACAGCGTTTTTCTAACTGCTCCGGTTTTGATTTTATGACCCTTCAAAGAACCATTGCGCTGATGCTGCTGCGCTGCTGTTTTTTTAAGATGGCTGCTTAAAAGCAGGAAGCACCAGCGTGCCCACACAATGCAGACAAGGTAGACAAAAGTATTGGGACACTTATGACTACCACCGGACAAAAGTATTGGGACACTTAGGACTACCACTGGAAAAAAGTATTGGGACACCTACACTGGACAAATGTATTGGGACACTTAGGACTACAACTTGACAAAAGTATTGGGAAACGTACTACTAAAACTGGACAAAAGTATTGGGACACTTATGACTAGTACCTGCCAAATACGCGGGCCCGACCAACGCTGCTTGCAGCTTTAATTATTTTTTATTTTGCCTATCGTTCACAATCATTATGAGAAAAGAAGGTAATTAGTTTTGCTTTCTAACATGTAAAAAACGTCTCGTTCTAGGTAGCTACAACACGATGTGATGTGACACCAATCTGTACTGAGTGAAAAACATGTACAATCACATTACAGTATGTGTAAAGTATTATTTCATGTTTTGTTTGTACACAACTGTAGTTGTAATAACACACAAGACGTGCTGCGTGTATCATGATCAATATTAAAGGGACTCACTCCATGGACAGGTGTCTGTTTGGTCCAGCTGGCCTGGGATGTTTTTTCCGGTTTATGCGGGTAAGCACTCCATTTATGTTAAAATCGGCTTTAAATTCCACATTTAGAGCGCCAAAGTGACTTTCACCTCACTGTCTCAGCTTCCGTCTGCTCCAGCGTTTCAGTCTTCCTTTGTGCTCGCTTCTAGAAGCCTTTTTAGCACAGCTTTTATCTCATTTCGCTGCCTTCTTGTTTTGTAGTGCACTGCTTGCCTGTTTTATCCAGTGCTTTCATGTTTTTATTTCTATTTTATCTGTTTCTATGTTTTATCTAGTGTTTATCTAGTGTTTTTCATGTTTTTGTTTCTATTTTAATTATCTATTATATATTCTTACTTTCTATTTTTATTTTTTACCTTTTTTATTTAATTACTTTTTTAATACTTTGTAGCATGTTTTATTTCATTTTTTTTAAATTGTATTTTATTTATTTATTTTTTTTAAATTATTATTAATCAATCCAACAAAACAATACCATACCAATGCAATCCAATTCCAAAACCAGCAATAAACAGCAATTGAGATTGATTTGATCTATGTTTCTATGTTTTATCTAGTGTTTTTCATGTTTTTATTTCTATTTAAATTTTCTATTATATATTCTAACTTTCTATTTTTATTTTTTACCTTTTTTATTTAATTACCTTTTTTTAAATTCTTTGTAGAACTTTGAGATTTTAACAAATGTAAAGTGCGTTACAAATGACAAGCGGTAGAAAATGGACGGACGGATAGTTCAACGTACGGATTTTCAGCTTCAAAAAGATAAGGTTGTGATCCTAATTTGTCCAAAACTAGTCGTCTTAGTTGTATATTACCAGGTCTGCCGAGATTAGAACACAATCAACACACATTCGCGTTTGTTTCCGGAAGTAAGAACAGACATTTGTTGCCAGAATTTGAAAGTGCGCTGCTATGGAAACGGAAAACATTGTGCGGATTAAAATGAACAAAATACGGTAAATATTGTACACATTACATATTGTTATGAAGGTGTTACGGCGCATGCGCATGCCGCTGATTTCCCGAGTTCCCGTGTCTGATCTCCCTTGTGTCTTCCCGCAGTGCTTCACGTGTCTTCCGTGATCGAGCTGTGCGCCTCGACTTCCACTTTGGACTTTGGACTGCCTCCCTCGATCCTCGACCCCCACTTTGCACACGGACCTCTTGACGCCTCTCAGCCCCACGGACCTCCCGCTTGCCTCTGCCTGGCCCCTTTGGACTTGTCTGCTTACTCACTCAACAATTAAGGAAATACTCAACAGCTAATCATTCATACACTTAGTCTCACACCATACACCCCTTGGGATTTGTCACACACCATTCCTGTGTTAATTAATTTAGGTTATTGTTTGTTATTATACATATAGTGAATATATATAATAAAATACATAGAGCTATACGGCCCCCTTGTGGTTCTGTGCCGTCAACTCCCCCAGCAAACATAACAGTATGTTCTGGCCCGGAACACAGGTCTGCACCGGCTTAAGAAGTCCAGCAAGATCATCACCGACAGGTGTGCTGATTGCAGATTGCAAGTGTCTGTTACTATTTTATATATATACTTGCAGTGTGTATATTGTACATATTACATATTGTTATGAAGGTGTCTGTTACTACATTATATATACTTGCAGTGTGTATATTGTACATATTACATATTGTTATGAAGGTGTCTGTTACTATATTATATATATACTTGCAGTGTGTATATTGCACATACTACATATTGTTATGAAGGTGTCTGTTACTACATTATATATATATACTTGCAGTGTGTATATTGTACATATTACATATTGTTATGAAGGTGTCTGTTACTACATTATATATATACTTGCAGTGTGTATATTGTACATATTCCATATTGTTTTGAAGGTGTCTGTTACTACATTATATATATACTTGCAGTGTGTATATTGCACATATTACATATTGTTATGAAGGTGTCTGTTACTACATTATATATATACTTGCAGTGTGTATATTGTACATATTACATATTGTTATGAAGGTGTCTGTTACTACATTATATATATACTTGCAGTGTGTATATTGTACATATTCCATATTGTTTTGAAGGTGTCTGTTACTAAATTATATATATACTTGCAGTGTGTATATTGTACATATTCCATATTGTTTTGAAGGTGTCTGTTACTATATTATATATATACTTGCAGTGTGTATATTGCACATATTACATATTGTTATGAAGGTGTCTGTTACTACATTATATATATACTTGCAGTGTGTATATTGCACATATTACATATTGTTATGAAGGTGTCTGTTACTACATTATATATATACTTGCAGTGTGTATATTGTACATATTACATATTGTTATGAAGGTGTCTGTTACTACATTATATATATACTTGCAGTGTGTATATTGCACATATTACATATTGTTATGAAGGTGTCTGTTACTACATTATATATATATACTTTCAGTGTGTATATAAAACGTTTTGAAGTTGTTTTGGAGGCTACAACGATGACCACCTTTAGCCAAATCTTCCAAGCACTTTTTATCATCTTTAAAATTTATAAAAAAAAAAAAAAGACATGTGTTCTTGTCCCTCATAATTGTTGTGAACCAAAGGCAAAAGTCCCCTGGTGGGGAATTAAAGCTTAAATGTTACTGACAGTTTGTTAAATAAACATATGTATTACGAATGTATTTATTTTAATTGTATGTACATTTATTTTTCAGTTTTTATGTAGTATATTTGATTCGTATTTTTATTTTTGTAATCAGTCTGACCTAAACCTTGGTATTAATCTTTGTGATTAACAAGCAGGTTAGGTATCATTTTTGAATATGATTAAAATGAAGAGTAAGATTACTAATATTTGAGTGGTGGTAAAAATGTCTAAAAGGTAAAGAACCCCAAAAAGTGTCCATCTCACCATCCAGTTCCAAGCAGATGTGGTTCAGGCTCATCCCTCTGAACAAGACTCCGTCTCTCTCGCCGCACAGCACCACTCTGCCCACGCTGCCCATCAGGCCTGGATCCTGGCCAATGTCGGCACAGTTCTGCGTCACGTGGTACTCCCGTTCCAGGAAGTGCTCCAGCCTCTCCACCGCGCTGCCCTCCGGCTGGCCCGGATCCTCTCCCTCTCCCAGGAGCAGCAGTTGGGTCAAGATGGCGACTTGGCGTCGAACCCTCGTCTGGGTGAGGGCTCTGGGATTGCGGGTGCCGCTGGAGCGCGCCAAGCTGCGGAGGAGGTCGGTGCCTCGCAGGGGCGTGGCGGGGGAGTGGTACGGCCTGGCGAAGACGTACTGGTTGGCCGGGTCCACGCCCACGTCCTGCCGCGTCTGCAGCAGGAGCTCCAGGCAGGGCTCGCAGTGCGGCGGGAGGATGAGGGGCTGGATGCGTCCGCGCTTGCCCTGCACGCCCACTCGCGGGAGGTGGGGGAGCACCAGCCGCTCGAAGGGAGACAAAGAGGCCTCCAGCGGGGTAAGCGCCGGAGGCGAGCCGGGCGGGACGGGGACGGGGCACTGCGGGGTGACGCGGGCCCTGTACTCGGTGATGGACAGCTTGGAGACTTCGCACTCGCGCCGTCGGTTGTACAGGATGAGCAGCGCCAGGCTGGAGTGGCAGAGGAGGCGCCAGGCCTCGGCGGACTGCAGCTGGCGAGACAGCGACAGGAAGGCCGAGTGCTGCAGCCGTCGGAGGTACAGAACCAGGGAAGATAACGACGACAGGAGAGGCAGCATCTGGTGACGGCCGGAACTGCAGACAAAGATACAGTATATTAGTTTAGTATATATATATATACATATATATATATATATATACACTAGGCGGGTCGGGCGGTTGAAATAAAAAAAAATTAGATTTTATCCGCGGGTCAGGTCGGGCGGTTGAAATAAAAAAAAATTAGATTTTAAATAGATTCAGGCGGGTGGCAGTTAAACCAATTGGGAAATATATATACATAGTTAAATGTTGTTACCCACATACGAAAAACGAGCAGGCACCTGCAGCATATGCCACAACAGAAGAAAAAAAAAAAAAGAGATGGACACTTTTACGGAGCGGAGAAGGGACGCCTCGCCGGGGTCCGGGACCGAGGCCCCTTCCCTCGAGAGGGCCCCACCGGGAGCCGTAGCTGAGGCGATCCGCGAGAAGGGCCCGACGCACGTCCAGGGTCACCACCGCGCCCACCGCACCGACACCCCGCCTCGTCCGCCTTCGCCGCGGCCGGCGTCACGCGCAGCAGGTAAGCAGCTTACCTGCCCGCCACCCCCGCGGCCGGGGGCTCGTAACAGGGGTCACTCCGCGCGCTCCGCCCGCGCAGCTTACCTGCCCGCCACCCCTGTTGCCGGGGGCGCGTAACAGGGGTCACTCCGCACGCAGTGCGCTCACGAAAGGGGTGGGGCTCACCCTGGTTGATATAGATAGCAGGACGGTGGCCATGGAAGTCGGAACCCGCTAAGGAGTGTGTAACAACCCACCTGCCGAATCAACTAGCCCTGAAAATGGATGGCGCTGGAGCGTCGGGCCCATACCCGGCCGTCGCCGGCAGCGAGACGCGCTTGGAGGTGCGCTCAGCGCGGCTCCCATATGATTGCGCACTGGTGTGCGTCTGGGTCGTGACAGCATGGCACGCGAATGTCTGTGCTGCATTGGATCAGTCTCCTTTCTTTAACAGGCAAAAGCTTTATAACCTCACTAATGCCTTGCATCGTCTATATTAGATATATAACAACGGGCGGGTGCGGGCGGGTGCGGTTCTGATCAAATGTTACATCGGGTGGATGGCGGATGGTTGACGACTTTCTGATGCGGTTGCGGATGAAATAATTGCCTATCCGCGCATCTCTAATATATATATATATATATATATATATATATATATATATATATATACACTAGAGATGTGCGGTTTGCGGACACAACCGCGGAGTCCGCGGATTATCCGCGGGTCGGGCGGTTGAAATAAAAAAAAATTAGATTTTATCCGCGGGTCGGGTCGGGCGGTTGAAATTAAAAAAAAATTTGATTTTAAATAGATTCAGGCGGGTGGCAGTTAAACCAATTGGGAAATATATATACATAGTTAAATGTTGTTACCCACATACGAAAAACGAGCAGGCACCTGCAGCATATGCCACAACAGAAGAAGAAGAAAAAAAAAGATGGCAACGCCGGCAGCAAGCGTGGTACGCGACAAACTAAAATGTCCGTTGTGTCCTGAGCAAGACACTTCACCCTTGCTCCTGATGGGTGCTGGTTAGCGCCTTGCATGGCAGCTCCCTCCATCAGTGTGTGAATGTGTGTGTGAATGGGTAAATGTGGAAGTAGTGTCAAAGCGCTTTGAGTACCTTGAAGGTAGAAAAGCGCTATACAAGTACAACCCATTTATCATTTATTATAATACTAAAGACCAGGGGAAAAAAAGGCCAGAAAAGTTCAGCGTGGACTCGTTTTTATGAGGTTGTAAATCAGGATGATAGTAATGCTGGCTACGTGATTTGCAAGAGCTGCGACGCTGTTTATGTCTACGACAGTCACAAAACCGGGACATCTAACATGGTGCATCACATTTGTGCAAAACCCCGAACCTCCACCAAACACCCTGAGCATGAGCAGTTTCGTCCGCCGTGATCCCAGAAGAGTGCCACAGGATGTTAAAACAAGATAGAACGCAGCTGCCTGCAGCAGTTTGAGTGGCGCGAGCGCGCTTGGAGGTGCGCTCAGCGCGGCTCCCAGATGATTGCGCGCTGGTGTGCGTCTGGGCTGTGACAGCGTGGCACGCATTGAATGTCTCTGCTCCATTGGATCAGTCTCCTTTCTTTAACAGGCAAAAGCTTTATAACCTCACTAATGCCTTGCATCGTCTATATTAGATATATAACAACGGGCGGGTGGCGGGCGGGTGCGGTTTTGAATAAATGTTAGTTCGGGTGGATGGCGGATGGTTGACGACTTTTGTGATGCGGTTGCGGATGAAATAATTGCCTATCCGCGCATCTCTAATATACACATATGCATACACACATACATACATATATATATTTGTTTATCAAACTAAAAAACAAGTAATTAGATAATTATTGAATATGATTAAAATCAATAGTAAGATTACTAATTCAGTATTCAAATTTTAATTGGACTTGGGTCACTAGTGGAAAAGTTGGGCCTCGAGTACCAGTGGAGTGGAAAAACTGGCTTACCAGTGGATGATGTAAACATTGGCACACATGCTAGTGATGGCGGCGCAATTATAAAATACTTTGTCAACTTTATGTTATTCAACATCACTAACACTTGGTCAATATTCAAGTCCATCCATCCATCCATCCATTTTCTACCGCTTGTCCCTTTCGGGGTGGCGGGGGGTGTCGCTGGAGCCTATCTAAGCTACATTCGGGCAGAAGGCAGGGTACACCCTGGACAAGTCGCCACCTCATCACAGGGCCAACACAGATAGACAGACAACATTCACACACTAGGGACCATTTAGTGTTGCCAATCAACCTATCCCCAGGTGCATGTCTTTGGAGGTGGGAGGGGCCTATCCCCAGGTGCATGTCTTTGGAGGCGGGAGGAAGCCGGAGTACCCATTTTGAGAATTTGGAGTAATCCGTCGTCCCCTACAGAGCCGAACTTATAAGGATTACTTTTGTCTTTGTTGTAAGATAGTGGTTTAATTCATTATTGTGGTACATGTCGCTTCTACTGGAGGTTGTCCCCCAGTGGAGGTGTCTTGCCTAGAGCGTCCACAATAACCCACTATTACTTCTCAAAACTTTAATATGGAGTGATAGCCTAATGGCCCAGGTGCATGTCTTTGGAGGTGGGAGGGGCCTATCCCCAGGTGCATGTCTTTGGAGGTGGGAGGGGCCTATCCCCAAGTGCATGTCTTTGGAGGTGGGAGGGGCCTATCCCCAGGTGCATGTTTTTGGAGGTGGGAGGGGCCTATCCCCAGGTGCATGTCTTTGGAGGTGGGAGGGGCCTATCCCCAAGTGCATGTCTTTGGAGGTGGGAGGGGCCTATCCCCAGGTGCATGTCTTTGGAGGTGGGAGGGGCCTATCCCCAGGTGCATGTCTTTGGAGGTGGGAGGGGCCTATCCCCAAGTGCATGTCTTTGGAGGTGGGAGGGGCCTATCCCCAGGTGCATGTCTTTGGAGATGTGAGAAAGCCGGAGTACCCGGGGGGAACCCACGCAGTCACGGGGGAGAACATGCAAACTCCACACAAAAAGATCCCGAGCGCAGGATCGAACCCAGGACCTTCGTATTGTGAGGCAGACGCACTAACCCCTCCTCCACCGTGCATATTCAAGTCACCGAATGTAAATGGAGTATTGTTGGCGCTTTTTTGATGTTTTTTGGGGTTTTTATGTGTGGAATTGAGGACCTTCCATTGGACTTTTATTTACATTTAAGAGTTAGATAGGCAACATTTTAAAAAAAAGTGCAGTGGGACAAATGATGAGAAAGAATACAAATGTAAGATAATTGACTCACCTGAGAGAGTCTTTGTCCTTCTCCTCCGTGCCACTCTCATCATCCACCTCCTCCTCCTCCTCCTCCTCTTTCCCTTTACTTCTGAAAGACTGGGCACACTCCTCGTCCTCCTCTTTGCTCCTCTTCACCTCCACCACCTCCACCACCTCCTCATCCTCCTCTTCCTCCTGCCGTTCCCTCTTCAGCCTTTTGGCTCCTCCCTTCTTGGGCGGGGTCGCGGCCACGGGGGGCGGGCTCCTCTTCAGGACCGACACGGGCACCGCGCTCTGCCCCGGCGGTGGCGTGAGTGAAGGGGAGGCGCGGCTCGATTGTTTGGCTGTGGCGGTAGGAGGCGGGGACAAGGAGAGGTCCTGAACGCCACTCCGCTCCGCGGGGTCCGCCTCTGACGCCCTCGGGTGGTGTTGAGTGTGTGCGGGGGCAGGGGCGGGGGCGGGACTTGCGTTGTGCATCTGCGTGTAGCGCTCGACAAGGGCGGAGCACACGTCCGGCTGGTGCGAGTGGTGTTTGTCCAAATGGCGGCCCAAGGAGCGGAAGTGGCGTCCGCAGTAGTCGCAGCTTTGGCGCATGGCGTCTATGGACACGCCTCCTTTTTGGCCGTTTGCGCTCACGCTGCCTGAGTCGAGTAGAGCAGGAGCTTTGAACACAGGTTTGGTGGAGGCGGAGCTCGGGGGAGAAGGTGGAGGCTGGGATGAAGGGAGAGGATGGCTGGAGGAGGCGGGCGGTGTCCGGTTGGGGGTCTTTTTCTTCGAAGGGGCGCCGCGCCGCCTCCTACGGCGGCGTGGCGTGCGCCCGCGGGGGCTGGCGTTGTCCTCGTCTGCGGCGTCCGACTCGCTGGCGTCGGAATGGGAGATGGGAGAGGAGGAGGGCGAGAGGGACCAAGATGGGGTGACAAAGTCTTGATGTGCTCGTTGCTTCTGTCGCTGATGTCGCTGGGGGGTCAGCGACACTGGCTCCTCCTCCTGAGGACAAAGACACATTTTTAACTCCTGGGAAAAAAGTTAATGTAACTTTAACTTACAAACCAAAGACTAACATACTGTAGGATTGTCCCCATACCAATAATTTAGTACCCGTACCAAAATATATTTCGATACTTTTTTAAATAAAAGGGACCACAAATTTTTTTTATTATTGTCCTTATTGGAACAAAAAGTACATGAAACATATGTTTATTATTGTCATTTAGTCCTTAAATAAAATAGTGAACATACTAGACAACTTGTCTTTTAGTAGTAAGTAAACAAACAAAGACTCCTAATTAGTCGTATGCAGTAACATATTGTGTCATTTATACACCTATTATTTTGTACACATTATGAGGGACAAACTGTAAAAAGGGATTATTAATCCACTTGTTCATTTACTGTTAATATCTGCTTATTTTCTCTTTTAACATGTTCTATCTACACTTCTGTTAAAATGTAATAATCACTTATTCATCTCTTCTTTGATGCTTTACATTAGTTTTGGATGATACCACACATTTAGGTATGGATGTGATACCACGTAGTTACAGGATCATACATTGGTCATATTCAAAGTCCTCATGTGTCCAGGGACGTATTTCCTGACTTTATAAACATAATATGCATATTAAAAAAAGGAAAAAATATTGTGCGACGATAAAAAATATCAATGTAATCATTGTAGTATCGACAATATACGCTCTTGTACTTGGTATCATTACAGTAGATGTCAGGTGTAGATCCACCCATGGCATTTGTTTACATTGTGACGGCGGTGAGCTATTGTATCCTCCTACGGTGTGTAGGGAAGCATGTTTAGCTATTCCTCTCGTCCTCCAGTGATAATGATACTTGTAAGAAACTTACTTTATTTGTCGCCATGAAGGCGAGGATTAGTGATTTAGTCTATCAATTTCCACTTGATTTAATTTCAATTTTGCTTCACGAATTGTCCTTGCACCACTAAACATTCACCGGTATAGCTCGGTTGGTAGAGCGGCCGTGCCAGCAACTTGAGGGTTGCAGGTTCGATTCCCGCTTCCGCCATCCTAGTCACTGCCGTTGTGTCCTTGGGCAAGACACTTTACCCACCTGCTCCCAGTGCCACCCACACTGCTTTAAATGTAACTTAGATATTGGGTCTCACTATGTAAAGCGCTTTGAATCACTAGAGAAAAGCGCTATATAAATATAATTCACTTCACTTCACCCTAAAAAAAGGTAAAAAAATGATTTTAAAGTTTAAAAATGATTTTCAAGGTAAAAAATGATTTTCAAGTTTAAAAATGATTTTCAAGGTAAAAAATTATTTTTAAGGTAAAAAATGATTTTCAAGGTAAAAATAATTTTTCAAGGTAACATTTTTTTTTCAAGGTAAAAAATAATTTTCAAGGTAAAAAATGATTTTCACGGTTAAAAATGATTCCTCCCACCTCCAAAGACATGCACCTGGGGATAGGTTGATTGGCAACACTAAAAATTGTCCCTAGTGTGTGAATGTGAGTGTGAATGTTGTCTGTCTATCTGTGTTGGCCCTGCGATGAGGTGGCGACTTGTCCAGGGTGTACCCCGCCTTCCGCCCGATTGTAGCTGAGATAGGCTCCAGCGCCCCCCGCAACCCCAAAAAGGGAATAAGCGGTAGAAAATGGATGGATGGATGGAAAATGATTTTCAATAAAAAATGATTTTCAAGGTAAAAAATGATTTTCAAGGTAAAAAAATTTTTTCAAGGTTAAAAATGATTTTCAATAAAAAATGATTTTCAAGGTAAAAAATTTTTTTCAAGGTAAAAATTTTTTTTCAAGGTAAAAAATGATTTTCAAGGTAAAAAATGATTTTCAAGGTAAAATTTTTTTTTCAAGGTAAAAAATGATTTTCAAGTTAAAAAAGTTTTTCAAGGTAAAAATTTTTTTTCAAGGTAAATGATTTTCAAGGTAAAAAATTATTTTCAAGGTAAAAAATGATTTTCAAGGTAAACATTTTTTTTCAAGGTTAAAAATGATTTTCAAGGTAAAAAATGACTTTCAAGGTAAAAAATGATTTTCAAGGTAAAAGAAAAATTTAAGGTAAAAAAATTTTTTCAAGGTAAAAATTTTTTTTCAAGTTAAAAATGATTTTCAAGGTAAAAAAAAGTTTTTCAAGGTAAAAAAAGTTTTTCAAGGTAAACAATGATTTTCAAGGTAAAAAATGATTTTCAAGGTAACATTTTTTTTTCAAGGTAAAAAGTGATTTTCAAGGTAAAAAATGATTTTCAAAGTAAAAAATGATTTTCAAGGTTGAAAATGATTTTCAAGGTAAAAAAAAAAATTTAAGGTAAAAACAATTTTTCAAGGTAAAATGTTTTTTCAAGTTAAAAATGATTTTCAAGGTAAAAAAAATGATTTTCAAGGTAAAAAATTATTTTGAAAGTAAAAAATGATTTTCAAGGTAAAAAATTATTTTGAAAGTAAAAAATGATTTTCAAGGTAAAAATTTTTTTTCAAGGTAAAATTTTTTTTTCAAGGTAAAAAATGATTTTCAAGGTAAAAAATGATTTTCAAGGTGAAAAAAATTTTTCAAGGTAAAATTTTTTTTTCAAGGTTAAAAATGTGTTTCAAGGTTAAAAATGATTTTCCAGGTAAAAAATGATTTTCAAGGTAAAAAATGATTTTCAAGGTAAAACATTTTTTTCAAGATAACATTTTTTTTTCAAGGTAAAAAATGATTTTCAAGGTAAAAATTTGCTCCTCTCTTAAGAAATGTTTTTCGTGACATTATAAAAGAAAACCCTCGTCACTCAGCCCATCTCTTGTATACACAAACCACTCTGTGGGAAAGCAGGCTTCGCTACACATCTTAGAAGTTGTTTGTGTCCTATTCTTAATCTTATGTGATGTATGGTATCTTTTACATTGTACACATGCAAAGTTAGATAACAAAAAAATGGATGAAATGCACAACAGCGCTTCTATAAACTGCATTGAAACAAATAAAACTGTCTTCCCAGACTAAAATAACTCTCTAAATTCCAGCGTCAAGTCTAGGTTTTGACAGCACACTTCCAACACTACTGTTGGACCTCTTCAACTTCAAATTGTTGAAAAGCTGTCTAATAGATTTAAAATTGAGTGAAAACAAGCACAGTCTCACAAGACGGAGGGCGATTTATACCTTTCTTAAGTTGTGACTCTCGGAGTTACATTCCTGTTGTGCTGCAGACATGGAGCCACGGAAACCCTGAGAGGTACACAAAGTAGCCGCATTAGCACAAATGTACAGCAATACTTGTTCATATTTGTCATTGCAATCATCCTCAGCTGATATATCATGTGTCAGGACACCTTACACTCGACCCAATTTACAAACCCCGTTTCCATATGAGTTGAGAAATTGTGTTAGATGTAAATATAAACGGAATACAATGATTTGCAAATCATTTTCAACCCATATTCAGTTGAATATGCTACAAAGACAACATATTTGATGTACAAACTGATAAACAAAGTAGTTGGGAAAGGGCATGTTCACCTTTTAACAACACTCAGTAAAGGTTTGGGAACTGAGGAGACACATTTTTGAAGCTTCTCAGGTGGAATTCTTTCCCATTCTTGCTTGATGTACAGCTTAAGTTGTTCAACAGTCCGGGGGGTCTCCGTTGTGCTATTTTAGGCTTCATAATGCGCCACACATTTTCAATGGGAGACAGGTCTGGACTGCAGGCGGGCCAGTCTAGTACCCGCACTCTTTTACTATGAAGCCACGTTGATGTAACACGTGGCTTGGCATTGTCTTGCTGAAATAAGCAGGGGCGTCCGGATGGCAACATATGTTGCTCCAAAACCTGTATGTACCTTTCAGCATTAATGGCGCCTTCACAGATGTGTAAGTTACCCATGTCTTGGGCACTAATACACCCCCATACCATCACACATGCTGCCTTTTACACTTTGCGCCTAGAACAATCCGGATGGTTCTTTTCCTCTTTGGTCGACGTCCACAGTTTCCAAAAACAATTTAAAATGTGGACTCGTCAGACCACAGAACACTTTTCCACTTTGTATCAGTCCATCTTAGATGAGCTCAGGCCCCAGCGAAGCCGACGGCGTTTCTGGGTGTTGTTGATCAAACGGTTTTCGCCTTGCATAGGAGAGTTTTAACTTGCACTTACAGATGTAGCGACCAACTGTAGTTACTGACAGTGGGTTTCTGAAGTGTTCCTGAGCCCATGTGGTGATATCCTTTACACACTGATGTCGCTTGTTGATGCAGTACAGCCTGAGGGATTGAAGGTCACGGGCTTAGCTGCTTACGTGCAGTGATTTCTCCAGATTCTCTGAACCCTTTGATGATATTACGGAGCGTAGATGGTGAAATCCCTAAATTCCTGGTTGAGAAAGGTTTTTCTTAAACTGTTCAACAATTTGCTCACGCATTTGTCGCCCCGTCCTTGTTTGTGAATGACTGAGCATTTCACGGAATCTACTTTTACACCCAATCATGGCACCCACCTGTTCCCAATTAGCCTGCACACCTGTGGGATGTTCCAAATAAGTGTTTGATGAGCATTCCTCAACTTTATCAGTATTTATTGCCACCTTTCACAACTTCAAATTCTAAAGTTAATGATTATTTGCAGGGAAAAAAAAGTTTATGAGTTTGAACATCAAATATGTTGTCTTTGTAGCATATTCAACTGAATATGGCTTGAAAAGGATTTGCAAATCATTGCGTTCCGTTTATATTTACATCTAACACAATTTCCCAACTCATATGGAAACGGGGTTTGTACTCCAGTACTGTACATAAAGGTTAACACCAACAGTGGACTTTTTAAGACTTTATCTTGACAATAAAACATTTATTTTTTAAAAACCTTATGTGCCAGACTCTCAATTTATTATTACACCCCATGGCAAACATGATGACTTCACCAGTCTTGAAGGATGTTGAATTTTGTAACAGGCTTGAAGAAACACTCAAGGGAATCCAGAAAATAAATTGTGGGTATTTAGTTAATTTGTAGATCAAGCATAGTGGAAAAAAATATGGAATCACTCAATTTTGAGAAAAATTGATGGACTAAAGGAAAGAAACCACTAACAACTTTGTTGCACCACCTCTGGCTTTTATAACAGCTTGCAGTCTGAGGCATGGACTTTAACGAGTCAGGTCTGTGGCCCCTTCCCAAGGTTTCTTCTTTTACCCCCATTTCCGGCTTTTGGAGTTTTTCCTTGCCCGGATGTGGGTTCAGATCAGGGGATGTCGTAGTGGTTTGAAGCATCGACTTTGATGATTGATTGAACGTTTTGACCGTTTTTGTGGAGATAGTGCCGATATCAATATTTTGGTACCGGTACCAAAATGTATTTCGATACTTTTTAATAGTTTTCTAAATAAAATGGACCACAAAAAATGTCATTTTTGTCTTTATTTGAACAAAAAAATGTTAGTGTACATGAAACATATGTTTATTATTGTCATTTAGTCCTTAAATAAAATGTTGAACATACTAGACAACATGTCTTTTAGTAGTAAGTAAACAAACTAAGACTCCTAATTAGTCGTATGCAGTAACATATTGTGTCATTTATACACCTATTATTTTGTACACATTATGAGGGACTGTAAAAATGTATTATTAATCTACTTGTTCATGTACTGTTAATATCTGCTTATTTTCTGTTTTAACATGTTCTATCTACACTTCTGTTCAAATGTAATAATCACTTATTCTTCTCTTCTTTCATACTTGACATTAGTTTTGGATGATACCACACATTTAGATATCGATCTGATACCAAGTAGTTGCAAGATCATACAATAAAATATAATACCTAATACACCAGTAATAATATGGTTAAAAAATACTGATGTAAAGGGTAGGTGTCGCACTGTTTTCTCTTAACATGTTCTATCTACACTTCTGTTAAAATGTAATAATCACTTATTATTCTCTTCTTTCATACTTGACATTAGTTTTGGATGATACCACACATTTAGGTATGGATGTGATACCAAGTAGTTACAGGATCATACATTGGTCATATTCAAAGTCCTCATGTGTCCAGGCATGTATTTACTGACTTTATACACATAATATGAATTTTTAAAAATTTAAAAAAGATTTTGTGATGCTTAAAAATATAGATGTAATCATAGTAGTATTGACTAGATACACTCTTGTACTTGGTATCATTACAGTGATTTCCTGACTTTATAAACATAATATACATTTAAAAAAAAGGAAAAAATATTGTGTGACGATAAAAAAATATCAATGTAATCATTGTAGTATCGACAAAAAAACGCTCTTGTACTTGGTATCATTACAGTGGATGTCAGGTGTAGATCCACCCATGGCATTTGTTTACATTGTGACGGCGGTGAGCTATTGTATCCTCCTACGGTGTGTAGTGAAGCATGTTTAGCTGTTCCTCGTCCTCCAGTGATAACGATACTTGTAAGAAACTCACTTTACTTGTCGCCATGGAGGCCAGGATTAGTGATTTAGAAGTAGCTAAAACACTGTGGATGGACGTTAGCCACTAGCTAGCTAGCCATGTCTTAAAGCACCTCTTCCTGAGGGTGTTTCAGTGTTATAACTTCACCTTTATCTTGACTTTTTACACCAAAATGCGTCCATTCTCCCTTTTCTGTCTACACGCTGTGTCTGCTTGTAAGTACTCTGTGTGTGTGCGCTGCCCAACATGCTCCTCTGCACGTAAAACCAGCAATGCCCGTTAAAAAAAAGGGGGGGGAGGGTGACCGGTACTTTTTAGAGGCGGTATAGTACTGAATATGATTCATTAGTATCGCGGTACTACAGTGATGTGCGGTCACTAGAGGCAGGTGAGGCCCGGCCTCACCTGCCATCATGGAAAGAAAAAAATGTAAAAAGAAAAAAAAAATATTAAATTGTTATATGTATCCAGTGATTATACTATAAAGTTATTTTCCATTTAACTTCACCAGTTTTAGATTACTTTTTATTCAAAATCGCTGAATTTTCACATTTGCCGTTCAAATACTGAGAAGAGACGGTGCGGTGAACAGCAGCCAGTCGAGGCACGTCACTCAGTGCCTCAACATGGACGGACTCGGCTAACTGCTGGCCTGCTGTGCAGTGAGACCGTATTGCTATATGAATTATATTATACATTTCCATAGTTTAGTTAGCTGAGGTATATAATGTACAGTGTATTTTGTCAACAACTGTATGTGTGTAACGTATTTCTTGTGCTGAGCGATCATAAAACTGCTGCGAAGACGCACTGGCTGAGGCACGCGTAACCACGCCTCCTGGTGCTTAAGACACGTTCGCCGCAGACTGCACCCACCTACGGGAACGCCACACCAACCAAAGCCCACACCCAAACCCTCCACGTGCAAGACCGAATCCACCCAAAAAAAGTCACTTAACAAGAAGCCAAAAAGTGCAAAAACAACATTGCTCGCGCCGGAGGAGCCGTGAACGACTGCAAGGACACTACATTAGGTACACTTGCAGACTGCAGCACGGATTTCATATTTCATTCATTCCCAACTCCTCCACACCGAACACCACTGTACCCGCACTGATAAGTAAAGGTAAGACCATAATAACGTTTTTTTTTTATAGAATGTGCTTTTTTGTGAGCTACAGTTTGTATGTGTAAAGTTAAAGTTAAGTTAAAGCAGGGGCGTCACTAGCTTTTAAGGACAGGGGGGGCTTTGCCCCCAGGAGATGCACAGGATGCGAGCGAATGTTACGCACGAGCACAAAACTTCACAAACTGCTAACAAAGACTTAGAAATTATTCATTGTTATTATTTTTTTTTTTTAAAAATGCACGGGACAAAATGAAATGCTCCCCGGGACGATGGCTTTTAACCATATATTTTCTTTTTCTTTTTATGTATTTATTCATTTTACATTTTATATTAAATGTCTTGGTTTTTCCTCCCTCTGAAAATCCTATGAAATGTTTAACAAGCCATCCTATAATAATAAAACAGCTATTAATGTAACAATACAATAAAACAAATATATTTAATGATGTTTTTTTCATTATTGTAACAATAGGCTTATGTATATTACTTTATATAGATTCTACAAGAAACACAAAACTTAAAAAATAAATGATTTACAATTGCACACACAAGGTTTTGTGCAGCTTCACTCATTGTAAAGGAAGATAATGTGCTTCGTACACCTGCAGGACCGCAAGCAAGGTCGCAGAGAAAATGCGGGCTGGAATTTGAGTGATGTGGGCATTTTCTATATGAACAAGTGGAATGGATTGGATACCGACGCACTAAAGGGGCTCTCTACCTTACGCTACGAAGTGGGGGGAAACTGAGTGAATAATAACAGGTTATATGATTATTTATTTAAACTCATATTTGGGCCACTTTATAATGAATATGTCGGCATTTATTTGTAAAAAAAAAACAAAAAAACACCAAATTATTAAGGGGGGCTTAAGAATATTTTAGGGGGGCTTGAGCCCCCCTAAAATAGGCCTAACAACGCCAATGAGTTAAAGTAGCAATGATTGTCACACACACTAGGTGTGGTGAAATATGTCCTCTGCATTTGACCCATCCCCTTGATCACCCCCTGGGATGTGAGGGGAGCAGTGGGCAGCAGCGGCGCCGCGCCCGGGAATAATTGTTGGTGATTTAACCCCCAATTCCAAGTCTTGATGCTGAGTGCCAAGCAGGGAAGAATGCTGGTATGAGCTTTTAAACATAACCCGTTAACTGCTGCCATCAACCTCACCGCACGTCACTGCGGTACTATACTAGTAGCGGTATACCGTTCAACCCTACTGCAGACTAAAAAACAGATTTATTTTGATGCAGGTGTTCGCTTTGGAAATGAAAGTTTACAGGATTATTCCATAATTCTCTCCTCAGAATTGAGTGATTTTTTTTCACTCTGCTTCATCTAAAAAAATGAATTTTTTACTAGCTACCACAATTTATATTCCCAATTTCTTTTGAGTGTTCCTTAAAGCCAGAGAGCTGCCGTTTTTAAATTACTAAAGTTTTGTGTTTTCTGTTGTTTTTTTTCCCCCGGCAAAATGAAACAACTGAATGAATGAACATCTTCCAAGTCTGCCGATACCATCATTTGTACACGGAAATGCTACCGTAAGAAAATCGATCCGATCTTAACGGATCCATTTAAGGAACAGATGTCATCTCCTAACCATGGTTACAGTTGCTTATGCACTATAGGTAGGTGCTGCGGCTCCGCCATCACCATAGTAACCCCATGCCCCAGCTTTGAATGTGTGTGTGTGTGTGTGTGTGTGTGTGTGCGTGTGATCTTGTATTTCCACCCTTCTTGAGACAACAAGGCGGTATAGCTCGGTTGGTAGAGTGGCCGGGCCAGCAACTTGAGGGTTCCAGGTTCAATCCCCGCTTCGGCCATCCTAGTCACTGCCGTTGTGTTTAAGCCAGTGCCACCCACAACTTAGATATTGGCTTTCACTATGTAAAGCGCTTGAGTCACTAGAGAAAAGCGCTATGTAAATATAATTCACTTCACTTCACTTCGTATGAGGAGGTGTGAACAAGTGATGACATAAATCATGGTCCCAATAACATTGCATCTAATAGACAATGTCTCATTTGTGGTGATATCCATCAAAATGAGGGTGGTCCCAAAAAGGAGGGATTTTTCAAATTGACTGTGTGGCGCTTTTAAAAGTGCTCCCCCTCTGGTCAACATATGAAATAACAAGTGTGTGTAAGAAATTGAAATGCGCCCCCTTTGGCCCAAATAAAAAAATAAAAAAAATAAAAAACATATTTTTAGAGACATACTTGAAGTAAATCATGAAGATTAAAAACACATTACAAACAAAAAAATAAACATAAAAAAAACCAACTAAAAGCAGTCTTTTTCTCACTATGTGTCGACTTTTTTCTTATAACATTGGGAACAATTTCTCATATTCTTTCTGTTTCTGTAACATTGCAATATTTTCTCGTAAAATTATTACTCTTTTATGTAAAATGATTACTTTCTGATGCATAATGGTGAAAAAAAATAAATTTTAAAACATATTTTTAGAGACATACTTGAAGTAAATCATGAAGATTAAAAACACATTACAAACAAAAAAATAAACATAAAAAAACCCAACTAAAAGCAGTCTTTTTCTCACAATGTGTCGACTTTTTTCTTATAACATTGGGAACAATTTCTCATATTATTTCTGTTTCTGTAACATTGCAATATTTTCTCGTAAAATTATTACTCTTATGTAAAATGATTACTTTCTGACGCATAATGGTGAAAAAAATAAATAAAAAAACATATTTTTAGAGACATACTTGAAGTAAATCATGAAGATTAAAAACACATTACAAACAAAAAAATAAACATAAAAAAACCAAACTAAAAGCAGTCTTTTTCTCACAATGTGTCGACTTTTTTCTTATAAAATTGGGAACAATTTCTCATATTATTTCTGTTTCTGTAACATTGCAATATTTTCTCGTAAAATGATTACTCTTTTATGTAAAATTATTACTTTCTGATGCCAAATGGTGACATTTGTCATTAAAAAAAATCTGACTTATCACAATATTGCCAATTTTTTTGTTGTTCTTGTAAAATAGTGAAATTTTTTGAGTAAAATTATGACTTTTGCCATCATTTTGCCAAGTAAAATTCTGATTATTATTACGTTGTGTCCTTGAGCAAGACACTTTAGCCACCTGCTCCCAGTGCCACCCACACTGGCTTAAATGTAACTTAGATATTGGCTTTCACTATGTAAAGCGCTTGAGTCACTAGAGAAAAGCGCTATGTAAATATAATTCACTTCACTTCACTTCGTATGAGGAGGTGTGAACAAGTGAAGACATACATCATGGTCCCAATAACATTGCATCTAACAGACAATGTCTCATTTGTGGTGATATCCATCAAAATGAGGGTGGTCCCAAAAAGGAGGGATTTTTCAAATTGACTGTGTGGCGCTTTTAAAAGTGCTCCCCCTCTGGTCAACATATGAAATAACAAGTGTGTGTAAGAAATTGAAATGCGCCCCCTTTGGCCCAAATAAAAAAATAAAAAAAATAAAAAACATATTTTTAGAGACATACTTGAAGTAAATCATGAAGATTAAAAACACATTACAAACAAACAAAAAAACATAAAAAAAAACAACTAAAAGCAGTCTTTTTCTCACTATGTGTCGACTTTTTTCTTATAACATTGGGAACAATTTCTCATATTCTTTCTGTTTCTGTAACATTGCAATATTTTCTCGTAAAATTATTACTCTTTTATGTAAAATGATTACTTTCTGATGCATAATGGTGAAAAAAAATAATTTTTAAACATATTTTTAGAGACATACTTGAAGTAAATCATGAAGATTAAAAACACATTACAAACAAAAAAATAAACATAAAAAAACCAAACTAAAAGCAGTCTTTTTCTCACAATGTGTCGACTTTTTTCTTATAACATTGGGAACAATTTCTCATATTCTTTCTGTTTCTGTAACATTGCAATATTTTCTCGTAAAATGATTACTCTTTTATGTAAAATGATTACTTTCTGACGCATAATGGTGACATTTGTCATAAAAAAAAAATCTGACTTATCACAATATTGACAATTTTTTTGTTGTTCTTGTAAAATAGTGACATTTTTTGAGTAAAATTATGACTTTTGCCATCATTTTGCCGAGTAAAATTCTGATTATTATTACGTTGTGTCCTTGAGCAAGACACTTTACCCACCTGCTCCCAGTGCCACCCACACTGGCTTAAATGTAACTTAGATATTGGCTTTCACTATGTAAAGCGCTTGAGTCACTAGAGAAAAGCGCTATGTAAATATAATTCACTTCACTTCACTTCGTATGAGGAGGTGTGAACAAGTGATGACATAAATCATGGTCCCAATAACATCGCATCTAATAGACAATGTCTCATTTGTGGTGATATCCATCAAAATGAGGGTGGTCCCAAAAAGGAGGGATTTTTCAAATTGACTGTGTGTCGCTTTTAAAAGTGCTCCCCCTCTGGTCAACATATGAAATAACAAGTGTGTGTAAGAAATTGAAATGCGCCCCCTTTGGCCCAAATAAATAAAATTAAAAATTAAAAAACATATTTTTAGAGACATACTTGAAGTAAATCATGAAGATTAAAAACACATTACAAACAAAAAAATAAACATAAAAAAAACAAAAACTAAAAGCAGTCTTTTTCTCACAATGTGTCGACTTTTTTCTTATAAAATTGGGAACAATTTCTCATATTTTTTCTGTTTCTGTAACATTGCAATATTTTCTCGTAAAATTATTACTCTTTTATGTAAAATGATTACTTTCTGATGCCAAATGGTGACATTTGTCATAAAAAAAATCTGACTTATCACAATATTGCCAATTTTTTGTTATTCTTGTAAAATAGTGAATTTTTTTTAGTTAAATGATGACTTTTGCCATCATTTGCCAAGTAAAATTCTGATTATTATTATAATACTGCCAACATTCTATGTTTTCTTATAAAATTGTGACTTTTTTTTGTCGAGTAAAATGACGACTCTTTTCCTACAATTGGCAAAAGCTTTTCTTGTAAAATTGCGACTGTTATTGAGTAAAATTCCAACTTTTATCATAACACTGCACAAATGTTCAGTTTTTCTTGCAAACTTTTGTCTTTCGTTGAGTAAAATTTTGACTTATTATAACACTGCCAAAATTCTAAGTTTTTCTTGTGAAATTGTTACCTTTTTTTGTGAAATTCCAACTCATTTTTCACAACAAGCTTTTTTATATTTACATAGTATGTATTTATTATTAATGTTGTAAATACACTTCTTTATATATCTAGAAAGGGTGGTCCTAAAGAGGTAGGCATTTTTCTCAGGTCTCAAGAAGGTAACAAATATCTGTGTGTGTGTGTGGGGGGGTGTGTGTGTGTGTGTGTGTGTGTGTGTGTGTGTGTGTGTGTGTGTCAACTTGTAAAAGTGTGCATGCACTTGGGGTGTGAGAAGGTGCACCTATGGTTTCCAGCTCTTTATGCTGGCAAATGTACCGCCTGATCCAACAGTACAGGGTAACAAAAAAAAAACCAGAACCCGTAAAAATGTTGATCGAATCCTACAAAAGGTCTAACAAATGTTTGCTAACCCTAAACTTCAGTCTGTGTAGGGTCACTCCCAAACGTTTCAGATATCTAGTTCTCTTGGCAATAAAGTCAAGTTCCTTCCAAATCACGTTCACACTTGCAAATTGTCAATTACCGTATTTTCTGGACCGTATGGCGCACCGGATTATTATCATATTATGATTTATTTCTAAATGTAAAAGACTTCCTTGTGGTCTACATCAACCTTTTTTGAGCCATGGCACACTTTTTTGCGTTGAAAAAATGCGGAGGCACACCACCAGCAGAAATCATTAAAAAACAAAACTCAGTTGACAGTAAAAAGTCGTTGGATATGACTTTAAAGCATAACCAAGCATGCATCACTATAGCTCTTGTCTCAAAGTAGGTGTACTGTCACCACCTGGCACATCACACCCTGACTTATTTGGACTTTATTGCTGTTTTCCTGTGTGTAGTGTTTTACTTCTTGTCTTGCGCTTCTATTTTGGTGGCTTTTTCTCTTTTTTTTGGTATTTTCCTGTAGCAGTTTCATGCCTTCCTTTGAGCGATATTTCCCGCATCTACTTTGTTTTAGCAATCAAGAATATTTCACTTTTTTATCCTTCTTTGTGGGGACATTGTTGATTGTCATGTCATGTTTGGATGGTACACTGTCTTTGCTCCACAGTAAGTCTTTGCTGTCGTCCAGCATTCTGTTTTTAATTTGTAGCCCGTTCAGTTTTAGTTTTGTTCTGCATAGCCTTCCCTAAGCTTCAATGCCTTTTCTTAGGGGCACTCACCTTTTGTTTATTTTTGGTTTATAGGGGAACATTATCACCAGACCTATGTAAGCGTCAATATATACCTTGATGTTGCAGAAAAAAGACCATATATTTTTTTAACCGATTTCCGAACTCTAAATGGGTGAATTTTGGCGAATTAAACGCCTTTCTATTATTCGCTCTCGGAGCGATGACGTCACAACGTGACGCACATCGGGAAGCAATCCGCCATTTTCTCACTTTCGTCGGTGTGTTGTCGGAGGGTGTAACAACACGAACAGGGACGGATTCAAGTTGCACCAGTGGCCCAAAGATGCCAAAGTGGCAAGAAATTGGACGAAATTTGTTCAAAATTCGAGGGTGTGGGGAAAGCCGACGAAATGGTCAGTCGTTTGTTCCGCACACGTTACCGACGAAAGCCATGCTACGAGAGAGATGGCAAGAATGTGTGGATATCCTGCGACACTCAAAGCAGATGCATTTCCAACGATAAAGTCAAAGAAATCTGCCGCCAGACCCCCATTGAATCTGCCGGAGTTTGTGAGCAATTCAGGGACAAAGGACCTCGCTAGCACGGCAAGCAATGGCGGCAGTTTGTTCTCGCAGACGAGCGAGCTAAACCCCCTATCGACCCTAGCTTCCCTGGCCTGCTGACATCAACTCCAAAACTGGACGGATCAGCTTTCAGGAAAAGACAGCGGATGAGGGTATGTCTACAGAATATATTAATTGATGAAAATTGGGCTGTCTGCATTCTCAAAGTGCATGTTGTTGCCAAATGTATTTCATATGCTGTAAACCTAGTTCATAGTTGTTAGTTTCCTTTAATGCCAAACAAACACATACCAATCGTTGGCTAGAAGGCGATCGCCGAATTCGTCGTTTTCGTGGGTTTCGCTTGCATACGGTTCAAACCGATATGGCTCAATAGCTTCAGTTTCTTCTTCAATTTGGTTTTGGCTACCTGCCTCCACACTACAACCATCCGTTTCAATACATGCGTAATCTGTTGAATCGCTTAAGCCGCTGAAATCCGAGTCTGAATCCGAGCTAATGTCGCTATAGCTTGCTGTTCTATCCGCCATGTTTGTTTGTGTTGGCTTCACTATGTGACGTCACAGGAAAATGGACGGGTGTTTATAACGATGGTTAAAATCAGGCACTTTGAAGCTTTTTTTAGGGATATTGCGTGATGGGTAAAATTTTGAAAAAAACTTCGAAAAATAAAATAAGCCACTGGGAACTGATTTTTAATGGTTTTAACCCTTCTGAAATTTTAATAATGTTCCCCTTTAAGCATTAGACACCTTTTTTACCTGCACACCTTTTTTACCTGGACACAGCCTCCCGCTGGTTCCCACATCTACAAAGCAATTAGCTACCTGCTGCCACCTACTGATATGGAAGAGTATTACACGGTTACTCTGCCGAGCTCTAGACAGCACCGACACTCAACAACAACACATTATTTGCAGACTATAATTACTGCTTTGCAAAAATATTTTTTTAACCCAAATAGGTGAAATAACATCATCTCCCACGGCACATCAGACTGTATCTCACGGCACACTAGTGTGGCACAGTGGTTGAAAAATACTGGTCTACATAACATGTAATGGTGGTTCTTTGGTCAAAATGTTGCATAGATGATGTTTTACACATCATCTTCAAGTCTCTTTCTAACAGCATAGGAGTATTATTATGCTGTGTGTATAAGGTAAGACATATTATCTGGTGTTTTGTTTCACAATATTATGCAAAAGCAACTTGTCTTACCTTCTGGTACCTGCAGATCTGTATTTGAGATCTGCATAAATCATGAAAATTTGCGCGCGTCCACCTTTGTAGTCCGTGCCGACACCGCAGTGGATAACTTTCTTTTTCTCTGTCTTCTTGTTATGTGACATTCATCCTCCACTGTTGCCATTTCTAATATAAAGTAGTGTTAAGTTCTTATTAGGGCCCGCATGGCCCATTGCATAAGGACTCCCACAGGGAGTCCTTATGCAATGGGACATAAGGACCTATTGAATTTGTAAGGTTTTATTATTCTTTATTATTATTCTTCCGCCGCCTCTATGAGCACTAATTTGACCCACTTAACATGCTTCAAAACTCACCATATTTGCCCCACACATCAGGACCTGCGAAAATTGTCTTTTAATAAAAAAAAACCGAACCGCAAAAATCAAAATTGCGCTCTAGCGCCCCCGAGGAAAAAAAAAAACTAGACTGCCTGTAACTCCCACTAGGAAGGTCGGAAAAACATGAAACAAAATCCTCTATGTAGGTCTGACTTAGACCTAGTTCTCATAATTGTACATCCTCGGGCTAAAATCAACAGGAAGTTGGCAATTCCCCCTTCAAGACAAAAAAGTACTAAAAACAGTCACTTTTGCCTCTTTGAGCTGTAATTTGACCCCCTTAACATGCTTCAAAACTCACCGAACTGAACACACACATCAGGACTGGCAAAAATTGCGATCTAATAAAAAAACCTAACCCCAAATCTCAAAATTGTGCTCTAGCGCAATTTTTTTATGAAACGCACAAAAAACTGCTCCTCGGATGAAAAAACTGACAAAACTGCCTGTAACTCCCACTGGGAAGGTCGGAGAGACATGAAACAAAAACCTCTATGTAGGTCTCACTTAGACCTACATTTCATAAATTGACAACCCCCAGCAAAAATCAACAGGAAGTTTGCTATTCCCCCTTCAAAACAATTTTTTTTGTAAAAACCGGTCACCTTCCTTCAAAAACGAACTCCTCTGAGCGCGTTTGTCGTTTCGCCTTCAAACTAACACAGGAGATTGAACCCTTGTGATTACAATGACAGAAGCGCTTTTTTTCTAACTGCTCCGGTTTTGATTTTATGACCCTTCAAAGACCCGCTGCGCTGATGCTGCTGCGCTGCTGTTTTTTTAAGATGGCTGCTAAAAAGCAGGAAGCACCAACGTGCCCACACAATGCAGACAAGGTAGGTACACTAGACAAAAGTCTTGGGACACTTCAGACTAAAAGTAGACAAAAGTATTGGGACACTTATGACTATCACTGGACAAAAGTATTGGGACATTTAGGACTAGCACCTGCCAAATATGCGGGCCCGACCAATGCTGCTTGCAGCTTTAATTTATACTATATCTGTCAGTAAACTCACTATGAAAGCACTAAAACATACCGGTGTAGTGACTTTACATTATTCACCCAAAGGAACTTTAGTTATTAGAGAGTTACGGTCACGGGACACATTTCGGGCGTTGTTGTTGCACTAGTGAGCCACGGACGAGGAGATTCTGCTCCGTTATTGATTGAAGTAAAGTGTGAATGTCATTAAAACAGTTAGCGCCATCTTTTGACAATTCTTCCACTCCCGTCCTTGCACGCTACACCGCTACAACAAAGATGACGCTGTCAAAGTGGAGGCACGTAAATAAAACGGCGCATCCTGAAGAGACCGTCAGAAAGTGACTTGAAGATGATGTGTAAAACATCATCTATGCAACATTTTGAGCAAAGAACCACCATTACATGTTATGTAGACCACAAGGAAGTCTTTTACTTTTAGAAAATAATCATAATAATAATAAGACTCCTTTAATGCTCCTTATAATCTGGTGCGCTTTTTGTATGAAAATAGACCTGATTAGACCCGCTCATCGGCAGTGCGCCTTGTAATCCGGAAAATACGGTAAACTAGAAATGGATTATTTCCCCCACCTCTAGTATGGTGAGCTCATTTTGGAATGAAATGAGATTATTTTAGATTGAGAAGAAGTGGTACTGACCAGGTTCTCGCCCCACTCGGTCAGGCTGTAGTCCACAGTGATCTCCTCCCCCTTGGTGATGTCCCGGATGGCGATGACCACCAGTCGCACCTGGCTGCCGCAGTGAACCTCTCTGATGCGACAGTTGGGGGAAGGTGGGAAGGAGCTGCTGGCCGGGGCGGTAGCCGAAGCTACCGGGGCCGCCGGTGCGGTAAACGCCGCGGTCACGGAAGGGGCCCCTTGGGCTGAGGTGGCCGGGTTGGTGGCCGGGGCAGGGACCGGTGTCGGGGTTCGAGCCGAGGAGGTTGCCGGGGTGGAAGCTGAGCTGGAGCTGGTGGCTTTGGATGTGCTGGGGAATTTGTCCTGGCCCTTCTCAGGTGGGGTGCTTTGGGACAAAAGGGGGCGTCAACATCAGGAGTTCAGAATTGCTCACAACTGATCAAGATGAATACCATTAAAAGTATTAAAAAAATGTTTAACTGAAGAAAAAAATGCTTTACTCACAAATAATTTTTCTAATCGAAAAAATAGTTTTTTTTAACCTAGGAATATTTTTTTTAATTAAAGAAAAATCTTATTTACTTGCGAATCATTTTTTTACTGGCAGAAAATAGTTTTTTTTTTAATTGAAAAAATTGTTGTTATATTTGCAAAAAAACATTTTTAATTGGAAAAAAAATGCTTTTATACTTGTGGGAAAAAATGTAATTGAAAAAAATAGTTTTTTACTTGGGAAAAAAGTTTTTTAATTTGACAAAAACTTTTTTTTTTTACTTGCGAAACATTTTTTTGAATTGAAAATTTACTTTTTGAATTACAAATATTTTTTTTAATTAAAGAAAAATGTTTTTAATTTGCGAATCATTTTTTTAATTGAAGAAAATTGTTTTTATACTTGCAAATGTTTTTTTATTGAAAAAAAAAAAAAAAAAAATTTAATTGGAAAAAATTGCTTTTATACCTGCAAAAAAATGTAATTAAAAAAAAGTTTACTAGCGAATTTTTTTTAAATTCAATAAAAACATTTTTTCTTACTAGCGAATCATTGTTTTTATTGAATAATAAAAAAAATGTTTACTAGCGAATCATTGTTTTTATTGAAAATGTATTTTTTCAATTACAAATTATTTTTTTAATTAAAGAAAAATGTTTTTAACTTGCGAATCATTTTTCTAATTGAAGAAATGTGTTTTTTATACATTTTTTAGTTGAATAACTTTTTTTTTATACTTGCGAATAAATTTTTCAACTGAAGGAAAAAATACGTTTCCTTACGAATTATTTTTTAAATTGAAAACAAGTTGGTTTTTTTACCTCGAAATAATTTGTTTAATTAAAGAAAAATGTTATTTATTTGCAAATAATTTTTTTACTGGCAGAAAATAGTTTTTATACTTGCGAATGTTTTTTTTTTAATTGAAAAAATTGTTGTTATATTTGCAAAAAACATTTTTAATTGGGAAAAAAATGCTTTTATACTTGTGGGAAAAAATGTAATTGAAAAAAATATTTTTTTACTTGGGAAAAATGTTTTTTAATTTGATAAAAACATTTTTTTTTACTTGCGAAATATTTTTTTGAATTGAAAATTTACTTTTTGAATTACAAATATTTTTTTTAATTAAAGAAAAATGTTTTTAATTTGCGAATCATTTTTTTAATTGAAGAAAATTGTTTTTATACTTGCGAAACATTTTTTAGTTGAATAACTTTTTTTTATTACTTGCAAATAATTTTTTTAACTTAAGAAAAAAAGGTTTTTTCTTGTTTTTTTTATTGAAAAAATAATTGTAACACTTGCAAAAAAAAAATTTAATTGGAAAAAATTGCTTTTATACCTGCAAAAAAATGTAATTAAAAAAGTTTACTAGCAAATTTTTTTTAATTCAATAAAAACATTTTTTCTTACTAGCGAATCATTGTTTTTATTGAAAATATATTTTTTCAATTACAAATTATTTTGTAATTAAAGAAAAATGTTTTAACTTGCAAATCATTGTTCTAATTGAAGTAATTTGTTTTTATACTTGCGAATAATTTTTTAGTTGAATAACTTTTTTTTTTATTTGCAAATAATTTTTTTAACTTAAGAAAAAAAGTTTTTTTCTTACAAATTATTTTTTTAATGGAAAAAAAGTTTTTTTTACCTTGGAATCTTTTTTTAATTAAAGAAAAATGTTATTTACTTGCGAATCATTTTTTTACTGGCAGAAAATAGTTGTTATACTTGCGAATGTTTTTTTTTTAATTGAAAAAAATGTTGTTATATTTGCAAAAAACATTTTTAATTGGGAAAAAAATGATTTTATACTTGTGGGAAAAAACGTAATTGAAAAAAATAGTTTTTTACTTGGGAAAAATGTTTTTTAATTTGATAAAAACATTTTTTTTACTTGCGAAACATTTTTTTGAATTGAAAATTTACTTTTTGAATTACAAATATTTTTTTTAATTAAAGAAAAATGTTTTCAATTTGTGAATCATTTTTTTAATTGAAGAAAATTGTTTTTATACTTGCAAATGTTTTTTTATTGAAAAAATAAATAAAAAAAATGTAATTGGAAAAAATTGCTTTTATACTTGCAAAAAAATGTAATTTAAAAAAAAGTTTTCTAGCAATTTTTTTTTTTTATTCAATAAAAACATTTTTTCTTACTAGCGAATCATTGTTTTTATTGAAAATATATTTTTTCAATTACAAATTATTTTTTAATTAAAGAAAAATGTTTTAACTTGCGAATCATTGTTCTAATTGAAGAAATTTGTTTTTATACTTGCGAATAATTTTTTCGTTGAATAACTTTTTTTTTATATTTGCAAATAATTTTTTTAACTTAAGAAAAAAAGGTATTTTCTTACAAATTATTTTTTTAATGGAAAAAAAGTTTTTTTTACCTTGGAATTTTTTTTTTAATTAAAGAAAAATGTTATTTACTTGCGAATACATTTTTTACTTGCAGAAAATAGTTTTTATACTTGCAAATTGTTTTTTAATTGAAGAAATGCGGGGTTATTTTTACTTGCGATTTATTTTTTTACCTGCAGAAAATGTTTACTTGAATATTGTTTATTTGCAAATCATTTGTGTTTTGTGTTTGTGGAATTTTGGCAGCAATTTCACTCCATACGTACATTGGGCACACACTGCTTTGTGTCTGTAGCTTTAATGCTAATGAGCAGTGCATTGCGCAACAATACACCCCATATGTATCTTGTTAGGTTATTGCAACTTGGCTCACCAGTTGCCGGGAGAGGGTTGGGTGACGCAGTGAGGCCCGTCCGGTGTGGCACGCTTACTCTCTGCTGCTTCCTTGCGATCACCTGAGAAGAAGAGCAGCAGTCCTTACAAAATGATTACAAGTACGCACACGCAATCACACATGTATGCGCGCACGCACACACGGGTCATGCCCCTCCTTTTCTTCTAGATCACATGCACAGCTGCACATATGAACACAAACACACACACACACACACACACACTCACGCACACACACAGAAGTAGGTCACACTCAATTGCACAAGCTCCGCCTCCATAACAATTCCACTGACAGATGCACACACACACATGCACGCACGCACACACACACACACACACACGGGTTGATGACAAGAGGAATATGGCATGTGAAGTATAACACACACCTCTGCAGAATGTGAGCTCAGGGTTGTTCTCCTCCTCAGCTGCCGTTACAAAGACTTTTACCGGCGTTCCTTTCCGTTTCCTTCCACAGCCACGTCTGGAGACAAAACACACACACACACACACACGCAATTATTATTTAATCAATGGGCTTACTGACCAAACTTCACATCAATCAGGTCAGATATTGATCAATAAGATGATGACCCCAACTTGCGATTGTTTTTTTATTGAAAAAAATAATTGTAATACTTGCAAAAAAAAATTAATTGGGAAAAAATGCTTTTATACTTGCAAAAACATTTTTTTTTACTTGCGAATATTTTTTTTTTATTGAATAATTAAAAAAAATCTTACTAGCGAATCATTGTTTTTATTGAAAATGTATTTTTTCAATTACAAATTATTTTTTTAATTAAAGAAAAATGTTTTTAACTTGCGAATCATTTTTCTAATTGAAGAAAATTGTTTTTTAAACTTGCGATTGTTTTTTTTATTGAAAAAAATAATTGTAATACTTGCAAAAAAAAAATAATTGGAAAAAAATGCTTTTATACTTACAAAAACATTTTTATAAACATTTTTTTTACTTGCGAATATTTTTTTATTATTGAATAATAAAAAAAATTCTTACTAGCGAATCATTGTTTTTATTGAAAATTTATTTTTTCAATTACAAATAATTTTTTTAATTAAAGAAAAATGTTTTTAACTTGCGAATCATTTTTCTAATTGAAGAAAATTGTTTTTTAAACTTGCGATTGTTTTTTTATTGAAAAAAATATTTTTAATACTTGCACACAAAAAATAATTGGAAAAAAATGCTTTTATACTTGCAAAAACATTTTTATAAACATTTTTTTTACTTGCAAATATTTTTTTTTTATTGAATAATAAAAACAATTCTTACTAGCGAATCATTGTTTTTATTGAAAATGTATTTTTTCAATTACAAATTATTTTTTTAATTAAAGAAAAATGTTTTTAACTTGCGAATCATTTTTCTAATTGAAGAAAATTGTTTTTTAAACTTGCGATTGTTTTTTTATTGAAAAAAATATTTGTAATACTTGCACACAAAAAATAATTGGAAAAAAATGCTTTTATACTTGCAAAAACATTTTTATAAACATTTTTTTTACTTGCGAATATTTTTTCTTTATTGAATAATTAAAAAAATTGTTACTAGCGAATCATTGTTTTTATTGAAATTTTTTTTTTTCAATTACAAATTATTTTTTTAATTAAAGAAAAATGTTTTTAACTTGCGAATCATTTTTCTAATTGAAGAAATTTGTTTTTTATACATTTTTTAGTTGAATAACTTTTTTTTACTTGTGAATAGATTTTTCAACTGAAGAAAAAAATACGTTTCCTTACGAATTATTTTTTAAATTGAAAACAAGTTGTTTTTTTTACCTCAGAATAATTTTTTTAATTAAAGAAAAATGTTATTTATTTGCAAATAATTGTGCTTTATTTACAAAGCAGATCTCCACTTAAAACAGCACGGCCATTTTCTTTGTGTTATTTTGTGGTCATTTGTCAATAAATAGAGGCATAATGCCTGTATTGAACAGTTATTACAATGAAAATACTGGGAGTTAAAGCAAATATTACTTAGTTTTTCGTACCATAAGGCGCACCAGATTATAAAGTGCAACGTCGATGAGGTCTATTTTCACACTAAATGATTAGGCGCATTAAAGGGGTCATATTAAGATGTATTGCGAATCATTTTTTTAAATTGACAATGTATTTTTTCAATTACAAATATTTGTTTTAATTAAAGAAAAAAGTTTTTAACTTGCGAATCATTTTTCGAACAGAAGAAAATTGTTTTTTAAACTTGCGATTTTTTTTTATTGAAAAAAATAATAGTAATACTTGCAAAAAAAAATTAATTGGGAAAAAATGCTTTTATACTTGCAAAAACATTTTTTTTTACTTGCGAATATTTTTTTTTTTATTGAATAATTAAAAAAAATCTTACTAGCGAATCATTGTTTTTATTGAAAATGTATTTTTTCAATTACAAATTATTTTTTTAATTAAAGAAAAATGTTTTTAACTTGCGAATCATTTTTCTAATTGAAGAAAATTGTTTTTTAAACTTGCGATTGTTTTTTTTATTGAAAAAAATAATTGTAATACTTGCAAAAAAAAATAATTGGAAAAAAATGCTTTTATACTTACAAAAACATTTTTATAAAAAATTTTTTTACTTGCGAATATTTTTTTATTATTGAATAATAAAAAAAATTCTTACTAGCGAATCATTGTTTTTATTGAAAATTTATTTTTTCAATTACAAATTATTTTTTTAATTAAAGAAAAATGTTTTTAACTTGCGAATCATTTTTCTAATTGAAGACAATTGCTTTTTAAACTTGCGATTGTTTTTTTATTGAAAAAAATAATTGTAATACTTGCACAAAAAAAAATAATTGGAAAAAAATGCTTTTATACTTGCAAAAACATTTTTATAAACATTTTTTTTACTCGCGAATATTTTTTTTTTATTGAATAATTAAAAAGAATTCTTACTAGCGAATCATTGTTTTTATTGAAAATTTATTTTTTCAATTACAAATTATTTTTTTATTTAAAGAAAAATGTTTTTAACTTGCGAATCATTTTTCTAATTGAAGAAATTAGTTTTTTATACATTTTTTAGTTTAATAACTTTTTTTTTACTTGCGAATAATTTTTTAAACTGAAGAAAAAAATACGTTTCCTTACGAATTATTTTTTAAATTGAAAACAAGTTGGGTTTTTTTACCTCGGAATAATTTTTTTAATTAAAGAAAAATGTTATTTATTTGCAAATAATTGTGCTTTATTTACAAAGCAGATCTCCACCACCAAAACCCCTGCGATGAGGTGGCGACTTGTCCAGGGTGTACCCCGCCTTCCGCCCGATTGTAGCTGAGATAGGCTCCAGCGCCCCCCGCGACCCCAAAGGGAATAAGCGGTAGAAAATGGATGGATGGATGGATCTCCACCAAAACAGCACGGCCATTTTCTTTGTGCTATTCTGTGGTCATTTGTCAATAAATAGAGGCATAATGCCTGTATTGAACAGTTATTACAATGAAAATACTGGGAGTTAAAGCAAATATTACTAAGTTTTTCGTAACATAAGGCGCACCAGATTATAAGGTGCAACGTCGATGAGGTCTATTTTCACACTAAATGATTAGGCGCATTAAAGGGGTCATATTAAGATGTATTGTGAATCATTTTTTTAAATTGACAATGTATTTTTTCAATTACAAATATTTGTTTTAATTAAAGAAAAATGTTTTTAACTTGCGAATCATTTTTCGAACAGAAGAAAATTGTTTTTTAAACCTGCGATTGTTTTTTTATTGAAAAAAATAATTGTAATACTTGCACACAAAAAAAAATTGGAAAAAAATGCTTTTATACTTGCAAAAACATTTTTATAAACATTTTTTTTTACTTGCGAATATTTTTTTGTATTGAATAATAAAAAAAATTCTTACTAGCGAATCATTGTTTTTATTGAAAATTTATTTTTTCAATTACAAATTATTTTTTTAATTAAAGAAAAATGTTTTTAACTTGCGAATCATTTTTCTAATTGAAGACAATTGCTTTTTAAACTTGCGATTGTTTTTTTATTGAAAAAAATAATTGTAATACTTGCACACAAAAAAATAATTGGAAAAAAATGCTTTTATACTTGCAAAAACATTTTTATAAACATTTTTTTTACTCGCGAATATTTTTTTTTTATTGAATAATAAAAGAAAATTCTTACTAGCGAATCATTGTTTTTATTGAAAATTTATTTTTTCAATTACAAATTATTTTTTTATTTAAAGAAAAATGTTTTTAACTTGCGAATCATTTTTCTAATTGAAGAAATTAGTTTTTTATACATTTTTTAGTTTAATAACTTTTTTTTTACTTGCGAATAATTTTTTAAACTGAAGAAAGAAATACGTTTCCTTACGAATTATTTTTTAAATTGAAAACAAGTTGTTTTTTTTACCTCGGAATAATTTTTTTAATTAAAGAAAAATGTTATTTATTTGCAAATAATTGTGCTTTATTTACAAAGCAGATCTCCACTTAAACAGCACGGAC
>NC_084572.2:41005228-41007728 GCF_033978685.3 Nerophis lumbriciformis
TGTGACTGCCATCATACTGCAGTCTACACGTATCTCTTATGTGTGACTGCCATCATATTGCAGTCTACACGTATTTCTCATGTGTGACTGTCATCATATTGCAGTCTACACGTATCTCTTATGTGTGACTGCCATCATATTGCAGTCTACACGTATCTCTTATGTGTGACTGCCATCATATTTCAGTCTACACGTATCTCTTATGTGTGACTGCCATCATACTGCAGTCTACACGTATCTCTTATGTGTGACTGCCATCATATTGCAGTCTACACGTATCTCTCATGTGGGACTGCCATCATATTGCAGTCTACACGTATCTCTTATGCGTGACTGCCATCATATTGCAGTCTACACGTATCTCTTATGTGTGACTGCCATCCTATTGCAGTCTACACGTATCTCTCATGTGTGACTGCCATCCTATTGCAGTCTACATGTATCTCTTATGTGTGACTGCCATCTACTGGTCACACTTATCATTACACCATCTACCAAATAAAATTGCTTCGAGGTCGGTAAGCACAACCAGAATTATTCCGTACATTAGGCGCACCGGGTTATAAGGCGAGCTGTCGATTTTTGAAAAAATGTGTGTTTTAAGTGCGCCTTATAGTCCAAAAAATACGGTAGATCAAGATATACCAAACTAACTGATTACATAAAAGTTTCAAAAGAGCTAGCACAAGTGGCAAAAAAGAGTGAGAAAGTTGAGGAATGCTCATTTGGAACATCCCACAGGTGAACAGGCTAATTGGGAACAGGTGGGTGCCATGATTGGGTATAAAAGCAGCTTCCATGAAATGCTCAGTCGTTCACAAACAAGGACGGGGCGAGGGTCACCACTTTGTCAACAAATGCCTGAGCAAATTGTTGAAGAACAACATTTCTCAACAAGGAATTTAGGGATTTCACCATCTACGCTCCGTAATATCATCAAAAGGTTCAGAGAATCTGAAGAAATCCCTACACGTTAGCGTAATAAACATTGAATGCCCGTGACCTTGGATCCCTCAGGCGGTATTGCATCAAAAAACGACATCAGTGTGTAAAGGATATCACCACATGGGCTCAGGAACACTTCAGAAAACCACTGTCAGTAACTACAGTTGGTCGCTACATCTGTAAGTGCAAGTTAAAAACTCTACCATACAAAGCCAAAGCCATTTATCAACAACACCCAGAAACGCCGCCGGCTTCGCTGGGCCCGAGCTCATCTAAGATGGACTGATACAAAGTGGAAAAGTGTTCTGTGGTCTGACGAGTCCACATTTCAAATTGTTTTTGGAAACTGTGGACGTCGGAACAAAGAGGAAAAGAACCATCCGGACTGTTCTCGGGTGAAAGTGTAAAAGGCAGCATGTGTGATGGTATGGGGGTGTATTAGTGCCCAAGACATGGGTAACTTACACATCTGCGAAGGCACCATTAATGCTGAAAGGTACATACAGCTTTTGGAGCAACATATGTTGCCATCCAAGCAACGTTATCATGGACGCCCCTGCTTATTTCAGCAAAGCGATGCCAAGCCTTCATAGTAAAAGTCTAGACTGGCCTGCCTGTAGTCCAGACCTGTCTCCCATTGAAAATGTGTGGTGCAATATGAAGCCTAAAATAAAATAAAATAAATAAATAGATAAAATAAATAAATAAATAAATAAATAAAATAAATAATAAAAATAATGAAAAATAATAAATAATAAATAATAAAATAAAATAAAAAATAAATAAAATTAATAAAAAATAAATAAAAATGTGTGGTGCAATATGAAGCCTAAAATACCACAAGACTGTATCTTGTTGTGAAGTATCTTGTCTTTGCAGTCCATTCAATAGAAGTTGAACAGGATTTAAAGTTAAAGTTAAAGTACCACTGATAGTCACACACACACACTAAGTGTGGTGAAATTACCCTCTGCATTTGACTCAACCCCCTTGTTGCACCCCCTGGGCGGTGAGGGGAGCAGTGAGCAGCGGTGGTGGTCATACTCGGGAATCATTTTTGGTGATTTAACCCCCCCAATTCCAACCCTTGAGGTAATGGCTCCCAGTTTTGTAGTCTTTGGTATGACTCGGCCGGGGTTTGAACTCACGACCTACCCATCTCAGGGCGGACACTCTAACCACAAGGCCACTGCGCAAGTGGATTTGAATACAATATGACGGAAATGCGGAAATATGACCATGTTACACCAACTCTCAAATCCCTTCACTGGCTTCCTGTTCCACTCAGGATTGAATTCAAAGTCTCCTTATTAACCCACCAGTGCCTCCATGGTAATGCCCCCCCTCTACCTCAAAGAACTACTCACCCCCAAATCCTCCACACGACACTTCCGCTCCGGACAGGCTAACCTCCGAGGACAAAGCTACGAACAGACCGGGCTTTCTGCTTCATTGCTCCCAGTCTGTGGAACGCTCTCCCTGACCACCTGAGGGCACCACAGACTGTGGATGCTTTTAAAAAAGGCTTAAAAACCCTTTTTTTTTTAAAAAAGCA
>NC_084572.2:41012728-41025228 GCF_033978685.3 Nerophis lumbriciformis
CCGCCGGTGCGACGCGCACTAGCCTCTCTCTCTCGCCTGCCTTCTCACCAAGGTTATGGCGGGCGATACCACTTCTGGGGGGGCGGGAGGGGAGCCAGAGAACCGCGCGGGCCGAAAGAGCCGCCACAGAAACCGCGTTCGAGTGCGGGGTTTATTCCTCGCTGGGACGCGACGGGAGTCGATAAAAAAAAAGCGGCCGAAGCGGCACTTTGGGGCGGCCAACAAAGGCGTCGTGGGTGGCGTACGAAGGCCCGCGTCACCCTCGTGGAGGAGTGGACTCGCCCACACAGCGGAGCAGCGTTGGGACGTAGTAGGGGACGTAGTAGGGACGTAGTAAGGACCATCGTGGGCAAATGTTCCTTTGGACCAGGCCTGGGCAATTATTTTGACTCGCAGGGCCAAATTTAGAGAGAAAAAAAAAAGTGTTTACAGTCCCCAAACTACGGCCCGCGGGCCGGATCCGGCCTCCCAGCATCCAAAATCCGGCCCACAGGAAGTCCCAAGTAAAAAAAAAAATTCTTTTTTTTTTCTTTTTTTTTTTCCTTTTTTTTTTAAAATCTTTCCTTTCTAATCCATTTTCTACCGCTTGTTACTCTTGGTGTCTCCTAGTCGCTCAGACAATATTATTATATATTTATATTTATTAATTTAATAAATTAATAAATTTATTTATTTTATAAATTAATAAAAATAAAAATTATTTTTTTTATTTTTTTTTGTCCTGTCCAGCTTCTCAGGCAAATCATATAGTTGATGTAGATGCCCATGTCGGCTGTTCACATTTACTTTACAAAAGAGAAGTGTAGGATACTTCTCTTGTTGCCTTATTTTTAGGGCCCACATGGCCCTCCCTGTGGGAGTCCTTATGCAATGGGACATAAGGACCTATTGCATTTGTAAGGTTTTATTCTTTCTTTATTATTATTCTTCCGCCGCCTCTTTGAGCACTAATTTGACCCACTTAACATGCTTCAAAACTCACCATAATTGAGTTGAGTTTGAGTTTGAGTTTATTTCGAACATGCAAGTATACAACATGATACATCACAATCTCCAGTTTCTCTTTTCAACATGTTCGAAAAGGAGTAGGAAGAAGCAAAGCTTATTTAATCCTACCCCTTTTCTTTTACATGACAGTTGCTAAAACTTTTGTTCACTTCCTGTTCTCAATTTATTCACAATATACTCCATAAGTAATCACAATAAAATAAGTAAATAAATAATAATTGGTGAAGTAAGTTACATTTCATATGTTGAGATAAGTAAGATTATTTTGTGAGTGAAAGAATGAAAGAATGGATGAGTTAAATAAATTCAGAATGTTTATCATGGTTCTTCTTCTTTGTACTTTGTAAACACTTTTAAGTTTGAAGAGTTTCTTGAAGTGGATCATATTAGTACATTGTTTGATTGCTTTGCTTAATCCATTCCATAATTTAATTCCACATACTGATATACTGAAGGTCTTAAGTGTTGTACGTGCATACAAATGTTTTAAATTACATTTCTCTCTAAGATTATATTTCTCCTCTTTTTTTGAGAAGAATTGTTGTATATTCTTGGGTAGCAGGTTATAGTTTGCTTTGTGTATCATTTTAGCTGTTTGCAAATTCACTATGTCGTAGAATTTCAGAATCTTTGATTCAATAAATAAAGGATTTGTGTGTTCTCTATATCCAACATTATGTATTATTCTAACTGATCTTTTTTGTAACACCGTTAATGAATGAAGTGTACTTTTGTAATTATTTCCCCATATTTCTGCACAATAACTCAGATATGGTAACACTAGTGAGCAGTAGAGAATATGAAGTGATTTTTTGTCTAGAACATGTTTTGCTTTATTCATTATTGACCCACACATCAGGACCTGCAAAAATTGTCTTAATAAAAAAATCGAACCCCAAAACTCAAAATTGCGCTCTAGCGCCCCCTAGGAAGAAAAAAAAACTAGACTGCCTGTAACTCCCACTAGGAAGGTCGGAGAGACATGAAACAAAAACCTCTATGTAGGTTTGACTTAGACCTAGTTTTCATAATTGTATATCCTCGGGCAAAAATCAACAGGAAGTTGGCAATTCCCCCTTCAAGACAAAAAAGTACTAAAAACAGTCACTTTTGCCTTTTTGAGCTGTAATTTGACCCCCTTAACACGCTTCAAAACTCACCAAACTGAACGCACACATCAGGACTGGCAAAAATTGTGATCTAATAAAAAAACTTAACCCCAAATTTAAAAATTACGCTCTAGAGCAATTTTTGAATGAAACGGAGAAAAAACTGCTCCTCGGAAGAAAAAAAGGACAAAACTGCCTGTAACTCCCACTGGGAAGGTCGGAGAGACATGAAACATAATCCTCTCCGTAGGTCTCACTTAGACCTACATTTCATAAATTGACAACCCCCAGCAAAAATCTACAAGAAGCTTGCTATTCCCCCTTCAACACAACATTTTTGTAAAAACCGGTCACCTTTCTTCAAACATTATCTCCTCTGAGCGTGTTTGTTGTTTCGGCTTCAAACTAACACAGGAGAGAGATTGAACCCTTTTGATTAAAAGTTATCGAAAGAGTTTTAATACCGGCTCCGGTTTGGATTTTATTACCCTTCAAAGAGCCGCTGCGCTGATGCTGCTGTTTTTTCAAGAAGGCTGCTTAAAAGCAGGAAGCACCAGCGTGCCCACACAATGCAGACAAGGTAGGTACACTACACAAAAGTATTGGGACAATTCGGACTAAAAGTAGACAAAAGTATTGGGACACTTATGACGAAAACTGAACAAAAGTATTGGGACACTTAGGACTAGCACCTGCCAAATATGCGCGCCCGACCAATGCTGCTTGCAGCTTTAATTTGTATTTGACTTTATTAAATGTATTTATATTATCATTTAGTGCAGCCGGGCCGGAGCAGGAGGGGATAGAAAGAGAAAAAAAAAGAAGACAGAGGGGGAAATTGTGGGGACAAGAGGGGGATTAGACAGAGAGACAAAAACAACAACAGCAAACAACAACAACAATAGAGCAACATCAGCAAATATGACATGTACAAATATGATGGTAAAAGTAATAGCAAATAAGCAGTTAGCGAAAAATAAAAAATAATACAGAAATGACAATGAGCATTATTACACTACAAATGGATCAATACAAATACCAATAGAAATAGCGCTATTGATAATGAACAATACCAATAATTTACCTTTATTATCAACAATACAGTTGTTTAAATGCAACAATACATATACGTCATGATAACTTGAGATACGAAAGAATGCAGAAAAATGGAGGGGGAGAAAGAGAAGCAACCTACATTAACCTTGTAGATTGTTATAGTCACAATAGGTTAAGCTTTGTCAGTGTGCCATGTGTTATACCCAGTTTACCCTAGGGCAACAACATTTATATATGTTTGATGAAACGTGATTATGTGCATGAGTGTAAGTATGCATATGTACTTGTATATGTACAGAATGTGTATATGTGTTTGTACAGTGAATGTATATGTACAGTATGTGTATGTTTGTATATTGAACGTGCGTGTGGATGTACGAACTTTAGGTAGGTAAATATGTACTGTATTTGTGTATGTATGTGGGAGCTGTAGGGCTGTATAAATAAACATTGATTGATTGATTTTATTAATATTTAAAAAAAGGACCTTATCTTCACCATACCTGGTTGTCCAAATTAGGCATAATAATGTGTTAATTCCACGACTGTATGTATCCGTATCGGTTGATATCGGTATAGGTAATTAAAGAGTTGAACAATATCGGAATATCGGATATCGGCAAAAAGACATTATTGGACATCTCTAGTGACAATGTTAAATCTTGATGAACATCAATGTTAATTGATGTTAAATGACAAAACGGATTATAAAGACAATGTATATACGTATTTATATATATATATATATATATACAGGCCCCCGACCAATTTTTTAACCCAATGCGGCCCCCCGAGTCAAAAAGTTTGGAGACCCCTGATTTACATAGTTTGCTCGTTTTAAGCATAAGGTGGTGTGTTAATGTCACAGACGCATCACAACATTCGCTATTTCCTTCTTCTTCTTCAACAACAACAACAATCATTTTCTAAAATTAAAAATGTATTTTTTCAATTAGAAATATTTGTTTTAATTAAAAAAAAATGTTTTTAACTTGCGAATCATTTTTCGAAATGAAGAAAATTGTTTTTATACTTGCGAATGTTTTTTTATTGGAAAAAATAATTGTAATACTTGCAAAAAATATGTTTTAATTGGAACATAATGCTTTTCTTTACTTGCGAATTTTTTGTTTTTATTGAATTAAAAAAAAATTCTTACTAGCGAATCATTGTTTTTATTGAAAATGTATTTTTTTCAATTACAAATTATTTTTTGAATTTAAAGAAAAATGTTTTCAACTTCCGAATAATTTTTCTAATTGAAGAAATTTGTTTTTTATTAATTTTTTAGTTGAATAACTTTTTTTTTTTACTTGCGAACAATTTTTTTAAGTGAACAAAAATACAATTTCCTTACGGATTATTTTTTTTAATTGAAAACAATTTTTGTTTTTTTACCTCGGAATAATTTTTTTAATTAAAAAAAAAAAGTTATTTATTTGCAAATAATTGTGCTTTATTTACAAAGCAGATCTCCACTTAAACAGCACGGCCATTTTCTTTGTGCTATTGTGTGGTCATTTGTCAATAAATAGAGGCATAATGCTTGTATTGAACAGTTATTACAATGAAAATACTGGGAGTTAAAGCAAATATTACAAAGTTTTTCGTACCATAAGGCGCACCAGATTATAAGGTGCAACGTCGATGAGGTCTATTTTCATACAAAATTATTAGGCGCATATTAAGATTAAGATAAGGTGGTGTGTTAATGTCACAGACGCATCACAACATTCGCTATTTCCTTCTTCTTCTTCTTCAACAACAACAACAATCATTTTCTAAAATTGAAAATGTATTTTTTCAATAACAAATATTTGTTTTAATTAAAAACAAATGTTTTTAACTTGCGAATCATTTTTCGAATTGAAGAAAATTGTTTTTATACTTGCGAATGTTTTTTTTATTGAAAAAAATAATTGTAATACTTGCAAAAAATATGTTTTAATTGGAACAAAATGCTTTTGTACTTGCAAAAAAAATTGTATTAACATTTTCTTTACTTGCGAATTTTTTGTTTTTATTGAATAAAAAAAAAATTCTTACTAGCTAATCATTGTTTTTATTGAAAATGTATTTTTTCAATTACAAATTATTTTTTGAGAAAAAGAAAAATGTTTTTAACTTCCGAATAATTTTTCTAATTGAAGAAATTTGTTTATTTTGTATTTTTTAGTTGAATAACTTTTTTTTTTTACTTGCGAACAATTTTTTTAACTGAAGAAAAATACAATTTCCTTACGGATTATTTTTTTAATTGAAAACAATTTTTGTTTTTTTACCTCGGAATAATTGTTTTAATTAAAAAAAAAAGTTATTTATTTGCAAATAATTGTGCTTTATTTACAAAGCAGATCTCCACTTAAACAGCACGGCCATTTTCTTTGTGCTATTGTGTGGTCATTTGTCAATAAATAGAGGCATAATGCTTGTATTGAACAGTTATTACAATGAAAATACTGGGAGTTAAAGCAAATATTACCAAGTTTTTCGTACCATAAGGCGCACCAGATTATAAGGTGCAACGTCGATGAGGTCTATTTTCATACAAAATTATTAGGCGCATATTAAGATTAAGATAAGGTGGTGTGTTAATGTCACAGACGCATCACAACATTCGCTATTTCCTTCTTCTTCTTCTTCAACAACAACAACAATCATTTTCTAAAATTGAAAATGTATTTTTTCAATAACAAATATTTGTTTTAATTAAAAACAAATGTTTTTAACTTGCGAATCATTTTTCGAATTGAAGAAAATTGTTTTTATACTTGCGAATGTTTTTTTTATTGAAAAAAATAATTGTAATACTTGCAAAAAATATGTTTTAATTGGAACAAAATGCTTTTGTACTTGCAAAAAAAATTGTATTAACATTTTCTTTACTTGCGAATTTTTTGTTTTTATTGAATAAAAAAAAAATTCTTACTAGCGAATCATTGTTTTTATTGAAAATGTATTTTTTCAATTACAAATTATTTTTTGAATCAAAGAAAAATGTTTTCAACTTCCGAATAATTTTTCTAATTGAAGAAATTTGTTTTTTATTAATTTTTTAGTTGAATAACTTTTTTTTTTTACTTGCGAACAATTTTTTTAACTGAACAAAAATACAATTTCCTTACGGATTATTTTTTTAATTGAAAACAATTTTTGTTTTTTTACCTCGGAATAATTGTTTTAATTAAAAAAAAAAGTGATTTATTTGCAAATAATTGTGCTTTATTTACAAAGCAGATCTCCACTTAAACAGCACGGCCATTTTCTTTGTGCTATTGTGTGGTCATTTGTCAATAAATAGAGGCATAATGCTTGTATTGAACAGTTATTACAATGAAAATACTGGGAGTTAAAGCAAATATTACCAAGTTTTTCGTACCATAAGGCGCACCAGATTATAAGGTGCAACGTCGATGAGGTCTATTTTCATACAAAATTATTAGGCGCATATTAAGATTAAGATAAGGTGGTGTGTTAATGTCACAGACGCATCACAACATTCGCTATTTCCTTCTTCTTCTTCAACAACAACAACAATCATTTTCTAAAATTGAAAATGTATTTTTTCAATAACAAATATTTGTTTTAATTAAAAACAAATGTTTTTAACTTGCGAATCATTTTTCGAATTGAAGAAAATTGTTTTTATACTTGCGAATGTTTTTTTTATTGAAAAAAATTATTGTAATACTTGCAAAAAATATGTTTTAATTGGAACAAAATGCTTTTGTACTTGCAAAAAAAATTGTATTAACATTTTCTTTACTTGCGAATTTTTTGTTTTTATTGAATAAAAAAAAAATTCTTACTAGCGAATCATTGTTTTTATTGAAAATGTATTTTTTCAATTACAAATTATTTTTTGAATTAAAGAAAAATGTTTTCAACTTCCGAATAATTTTTCTAATTGAAGAAATTTGTTTTTTATTAATTTTTTAGTTGAATAACTTTTTTTTTTATTTGCGAACAATTTTTTTAACTGAAGAAAAATACAATTTCCTTACGGATTATTTTTTTAATTGAAAACAATTTTTGTTTTTTTACCTCGGAATAATTTTTTTAATTAAAAAAAAAAGTTTTTTATTTGCAAATAATTGTGCTTTATTCACAAAGCAGATCTCCACTTAAACAGCACGGCCATTTTTTTGTGCTATTGTGTGGTCATTTGTCAATAAATAGAGGCATAATGCTTGTATTGAACAGTTATTACAATGAAAATACTGGGAGTTAAAGCTAATATTACTAAGTTTTTCGTACCATAAGGCGCACCAGATTATAAGGTGCAACGTCGATGAGGTCTATTTTCATACTAAATTATTAGGCGCATATTAAGATTAAGATAAGGTGGTGTGTTAATGTCACAGACGCATCACAACATTCGCTATTTCCTTCTTCTTCTTCTTCAACAACAACAACAATCATTTTCTAAAATTGAAAATGTATTTTTTCAATAACAAATATTTGTTTTAATTAAAAACAAATGTTTTTAACTTGCGAATCATTTTTCGAATTGAAGAAAATTGTTTTTATACTTGCGAATGTTTTTTTTATTGAAAAAAATAATTGTAATACTTGCAAAAAATATGTTTTAATTGGAACAAAATGCTTTTGTACTTGCAAAAAAAATTGTATTAACATTTTCTTTACTTGCAAATTTTTTGTTTTTATTGAATAAAAAAAAAATTCTTACTAGCGAATCATTGTTTTTATTGAAAATGTATTTTTTCAATTACAAATTATTTTTTGAATTAAAGAAAAATGTTTTCAACTTCCGAATAATTTTTCTAATTGAAGAAATTTGTTTTTTATTAATTTTTTAGTTGAATAACTTTTTTTTTTATTTGCGAACAATTTTTTGAACTGAAGAAAAATACAATTTCCTTACGGATTATTTTTTTTAATTGAAAACAATTTTTGTTTTTTTACCTCGGAATAATTTTTTTAATTAAAAAAAAAAGTTATTTATTTGCAAATAATTGTGCTTTATTTACAAAGCAGATCTCCACTTAAACAGCACGGCCATTTTCTTTGTGCTATTGTGTGGTCATTTGTCAATAAATAGAGGCATAATGCTTGTATTGAACAGTTATTACAATGAAAATACTGGGAGTTAAAGCAAATATTACCAAGTTTTTCGTACCATAAGGCGCACCAGATTATAAGGTGCAACGTCGATGAGGTCTATTTTCATACTAAATTATTAGGCGCATATTAAGATTAAGATAAGGTGGTGTGTTAATGTCACAGACGCATCACAACATTCGCTATTTCCTTCTTCTTCAACAACAACAACAAGACTACTAATCATGACAAACTTCATGAGAGACAACAAAGACTACTTTGGGACAAATGATGATCCAGAACTTTATATTTTTGAATAGGGTTATTTTTTAGCAGTAATGCTAAAAAATAAGCTATGAACACAATAATACACTCACTTACTGTACAATGTCTGCTCTCATTGAGATGCCGACTGATGGGATGTTTATATCTTCCAGTTTAGATGAAGAATTCATCTTAATCCTCAAGTCTTTTTCGCCATCTCCGGGTCCAAGTTGGATGTCAAAGTTGACCGACTTGTGGGTTTATGTCCACAACCTTCTACTATCCAGGTGAGAGACATGATTTATCATCGAGAATTAACTTTCACCAACTCAGATGCCATGCAGCAGCTCAATATGTCAATATAGCAACAAAATGGCTACCGTATTTTTCCGACTATAAGTGGCAGTTTTTTTTATAGTTTGTCCGGGGGTGCGACTTATACTCAGGAGCGACTTATGTGTGAAAAAAAACAAAAAGATATCACTACAACTTTTTGACCATCTCGTCATAATTGGGGATGTATATTGTTGAGATGTTATCACTTTGTGCAGGTTTGGGCTGGAGAGTCTTTAAGTGGCTTCTCTTTCTTCCCCTCCGTTTATCTGCTTTCTTTTCTATGTCAACTTATCATGACATATATGTAGTGTTGCATTTGAAACAGTTGTGTTATTGATATTTATTGTTATTATTCATTATCAATAGTGCTATTTATATTGGTATTTGTATTGCTTCATTTGTAGTGTAATAATGTTTAGAGATGCCCGATAATGGCTTTTTTGCCGACATCCGATATTGTCCAACTCTTAATTACAGATTCCGATATCAAGCGATACCGATATATACAGTGGTGGTATTAACACATTATTATGCCTAATTTTGTTGTGATGCCCCGCTGGATGCATTAAACAATGTAACAAGGTTTTCCAAAATAAATCCACTCAAATTATGGAAAAAAAGGCCAACATGGCACTGCCATATTTATTATTGAAGTCACAAAGTGCATTATTTTTTTTTAACTTGCCTCAAAACAGCTGCTTGGAATTTGGGACATGCTCTCCCCGAGAGAGCTTGAGGAGGTTGAGGTGGGCAGGGTTGAGGTGGGGTGGTGTAGGAGGTAGCGGGGGGCAATGTTCCCTCTAAGGTGCGCGCGACTGTTCAAGCGTCCTCTGCGCACGGCAAATCTATGCCACGCACAAAATCAAATAAAAAATAAGCGCATAACAATTTTCGACGCGACACGGACACGACAGAAAACAGTTTTCAAATATTGTAACGTCTGTCGAGACGCTTTGAGGAGATGAATTCCATCCATCACTTTACTGAACAAAACTATTTATTGTCGGCCATAAACACATCACCAAAACATTAGTAAAAAAATTATATCTAGCAAAACTGGTCATTTTCTGCAGTACAAACCAGACCAAAAGCAACTTTGTTATATCAACAGCAGCCGCTCGCTCTTTCTCACTTGCGCCAACACATGCACATATGGCACTTAGCCAGTGATGTGTTTACAGACACACAAAAAGTCGGACAACTGCAACACCACACATAAAGTGTCATTCCAGGTCGTTACTCTCAGATTTACCAATCAAATGTGTGCTTATTCTAGTGTCATTTATTAGGAATCCTCATTTATAAATATTAATCATGAAATGCTGTTAGTATATTAAATAAATATTAATAAAAATATATTTTTTACAAACAGGAAGTTTCAGCTTACATCTCATTGTGCAACATGTGAATGTTTTAATGGGAACTAAATGCAATGTCTGAAAGGGGTACAAATTATTTCCAAAGCAGGACCTCCACCCAGACAAACAATACAAGTACACAGTTTATGAAAAACAATATTTGTTGTTATTGTCGTTGTAAGTGGGCCTAAACACTTATATTAGAAATGGAAATGACTGCTGTCATTTGATTATTATAATACGAGAATGTTGTCTGTCTATCTGTGTTGGCCCTGCGATGAGGTGGGGACTTGTCGCCTTCCGCCCGAATGCAGGTGAGATAGGCTCCAGCGACCCCGAAAGGGACAAGCGGTAGAAAATGGATGGATGGATGGAGATTGAAGTTGTTATTTAGTCAGGTTTGGGACAGGTGTGCACGTCTGATGTTGCTCACATGGGCTCCACTCAATGCTCAGGGACTTTTTGTGTTTGCTCACACACATGAAAAATTAGAGGGAACAATGGCGGGGGGGTGTATATTGTAGCGTCCCGGAAGAGTTAGTGCTGCAGGGGGTTCTGGGTATTTGTTCTGTTGTGTTTATGTTGTGTTACGGTGCGGATGTGCTCCCGAAATGTGTTTGTCATTCTTGTTTGGTGTGGGTTCACAGTGTGGCGCATATTTATAACAGTGTTAGAGTTGTTTATACGGCCACCCTCAGGCGAGCTACTTTTCAATTGATCAAGTCGTGGGGATCTACCTCATTCATATATATAATTTATATTTACTTATTTATGAAATATATGTTTTTGTTAACAAGTTAAAGGTGTTTAATGATAATGCATGTTTAACACATATAGTTAATATTGTTAAAAAATTAAAGGTGTTTAAAGATCATGCAAGCATGTTTAACACATATAGTTAATATTGTTAACAAGTTAAAGGTGTTTAATGATAATACAAGCATGTTTAACACATAGTTAATATTGTTAAAAAAATTAAAGGTGTTTAATGATAATACAAGAATGTTTAATACATATAGTTAATATTGTTAACAACTTAAAGGTGTTTAAAGATAACACAAGCATGTTTAACACATATAGTTAATATTGTTAAAACATTAAAGGTGTTTAAAGATAATGCAAGCATGTTTAACACATATAGTTAATATTGTTAACAAGTTAAAGGTGTTTAATGATAATGCAAGCATGTTTAACACATATAGTTAATATTGTTAAAAAATTAAAGGTGTTTAAAGATAATGCAAGCATGTTTAACACATATAGTTAATATTGTTAAAAAATTAAAGGTGTTTAAAGATAATGCAAGCATGTTTAACACATATAGTTAATATTGTTAACAAGTTAAAGGTGTTTAATGATAATACAAGCATGTTTAACACATAGTTAATATTGTTAAAAAATTTAAGGTGTTTAATGATAATACAAGAATGTTTAATACATATAGTTAATATTGTTAACAACTTAAAGGTGTTTAAAGATAACACAAGCATGTTTAACACATATAGTTAATATTGTTAACAAGTTAAAGGTGTTTAAAGATAATACAAGCATGTTTAACACATATAGTTAATATTGTTAAAAAATTAAAGGTGTTTAATGATCATACAAGTATGTTTAACACATATAGTTAATATTGTTAACAAGTTAAAGGTGTTTAAAGATAATGCAAGCATGTTTAACACATATAGTTAATATTGTTAACAAGTTAAAGGTGTTTAATGATAATACAAGCATGTTTAATACATATAGTTAATATTGTTAACAACTTAAAGGTGTTTAAAGATAACACAAGCATGTTTAACACATATAGTTAATATTGTTAACAAGTTAAAGGTGTTTAATGATAATACAAGCATGTTTAACACATAGTTAATATTGTTAAAAAATTAAAGGTGTTTAATGATAATACAAGAATGTTTAATACATATAGTTAATATTGTTAACAACTTAAAGGTGTTTAAAGATAACACAAGCATGTTTAACACATATAGTTAATATTGTTAACAAGTTAAAGGTGTTTAAAGATAATACAAGCATGTTTAACACATATAGATTCCTTTCTTTCATGAAGACAAGAATATAAGTTGGTGTATTACCTGATTCTGATAACTTGCATTGATAGGAATCAGACAGTGGTGCTGATAACGTCCGCATTTTCGAATGGAGGAGAAAAAAAGTCCTCCTTTCTGTCTAATACCACATGAAAGTGGTTGGTTTTTGGCATCTTATTTGTCCAGCTTCCGTACTCCTTTGTATACACTTTACAAGAAATACATTGTCGGCAAACTCCGTAGCTTGCTAGCTTGTG
>NC_084572.2:41030228-41040228 GCF_033978685.3 Nerophis lumbriciformis
TTTCATATGTTGACCAGAGGGGGATCACTTCAAATTTTTACACACACTTGTTATTTCATATGTTGACCAGAGGGGGAGCACTTAACATTTTTTACACACACTTATTATTTCATATGTTGGCCAGAGGGGGATCACTTCAAATTTTTACACACACTTGTTATTTCATATGTTGACCAGAGGGGGATCACTTAAATTTTTACACACACTTGTTATTTCATATGTTGACCAGAGGGGGAGCACTTACATTTTTTTACACACTTGTTATTTCATATGTTGACCAGAGGGGGATCACTTCAAATGTTTACACACACTTGTTATTTCATATGTTGACCAGAGGGGGATCACTTCAATTTTTACACACACTTGTTATTTCATATGTAGGCCAGAGGGGGAGCACTTCACATTTTTACACACACTTGTTATGTTATATATTGACCAAAGGGGGAACACTTAACATTTTTTACACACACTTATTATTTCATATGTTGGCCAGAGGGGGATCACTTCAAATTTTTACACACACTTGTTATTTCATATGTTGACCAGAGGGGGATCACTTCGAATTTTTACACACACTTGTTATTTCATATGTTGACCAGAGGGGGATCACTTCAAATTTTTACACACACTTGTTATTTCATATGTTGACCAGAGGGGGATCACTTCAAATTTTTACACACACTTGTTATTTCATATGTTGACCAGAGGGGGATCACTTCAAATTTTTACACACACTTGTTATTTCATATGTTGACCAGAGGGGGATCACTTCAAATTTTTTTACACACACTTGTTATTTCATATGTTGACCAGAGGGGGATCACTTCAAATTTTTACACACACTTGTTATTTCATATGTTGACCAGAGGGGGAGCACTTAAAAATTTTTACACACACTTGTTATTTCATATGTTGACCAGAGGGGGATCACTTCAAATTTTTACACACACTTGTTATTTCATATGTTGACCAGAGGGGGAGCACTTAACATTTTTTACACACACTTATTATTTCATATGTTGGCCAGAGGGGGATCACTTCAAATGTTTACACACACTTGTTATTTCATATGTTGACCAGAGGGGGAGCACTTCAAATTTTTACACACACTTGTTATTTCATATGTTGACCAGGGGGGGATCACTTCAAATTTTTACACACACTTGTTATTTCATATGTTGACCAGAGTGGGAGCACTTCAAATTTTTACACACACTTGTTATTTCATATGTTGACCAGAGGGGGATCACTTCAAATTTTTACACACACTTGTTATTTCATATGTTGACCAGAGGGGGAGCACTTGAAAATGTTTACACACACTTGTTATTTCATATGTTGACCAGAGGGGGAGCACTTCAATTTTTACACACACTTGTTATTTCATATGTTGACCAAAGGGGGAACACTTCAAATTTTTACACACACTTGTTATTTCATATGTTGACCAGAGGGGGAGCACTTCAAATTTTTACACACACTTGTTATTTCATATGTTGACCAGGGGGGGATCACTTCAAATTTTTACACACACACTTGTTATTTCATATGTTGACCAGAGGGGGAGCACTTAAAACATTTTACACACACTTGTTATTTCATATGTTGACCAGAGGGGGATCACTTCAAATTTTTACACACACTTGTTATTTCATATGTTGACCAGAGGGGGAGCACTTAAATTTTTTTACACACACTTGTTATTTCATATGTTGACCAGAGGGGGATCACTTCAAATTTTTACACACACTTGTTATTTCATATGTTGACCAGAGGGGGATCACTTCAAATTTTTACACACACTTGTTATTTCATATGTTGACCAGAGGGGGATCACTTCAAATTTTTACACACACTTGTTATTTCATATGTTGACCAGAGGGGGATCACTTCAAATTTTTACACACACTTGTTATTTCATATGTTGACCAGAGGGGGATCACTTCAAATTTTTTTACACACACTTGTTATTTCATATGTTGACCAGAGGGGGATCACTTCAAATTTTTACACACACTTGTTATTTCATATGTTGACCAGAGGGGGAGCACTTAAAATTTTTTACACACACTTGTTATTTCATATGTTGACCAGAGGGGGATCACTTCAAATGTTTACACACACTTGTTATTTCATATGTTGACCAGAGGGGGATCACTTAAATTTTTACACACACTTGTTATTTCATATGTTGACCAGGGGGGGATCACTTCAAATTTTTACACACACTTGTTATTTCATATGTTGACCAGAGGGGGATCACTTAAAATTTTTACACACACTTGTTATTTCATATGTTGACCAGAGGGGGATCACTTCAAATTTTTACACACACTTGTTATTTCATATGTTGACCAGAGGGGGATCACTTCAAATTTTTACACACACTTGTTATTTCATATGTTGACCAGAGGGGGATCACTTCAAATTTTTACACACACTTGTTATTTCATATGTTGACCAGAGGGGGATCACTTCAAATTTTTACACACACTTGTTATTTCATATGTTGACCAGAGGGGGAGCACTTAACATTTTTTACACACACTTATTATTTCATATGTTGACCAGAGGGGGATCACTTCAAATGTTTACACACACTTGTTATTTCATATGTTGACCAGAGGGGGAGCACTTCAAATTTTTACACACACTTGTTATTTCATATGTTGACCAGAGGGGGATCACTTCAAATTTTGACACACACTTGTTATTTCATATGTTGACCAGAGGGGGAGCACTTAAATTTTTTTACACACACTTGTTATTTCATATGTTGACCAGAGGGGGATCACTTCAAATTTTTACACACACTTGTTATTTCATATGTTGACCAGAGGGGGATCACTTCAAATTTTTACACACACTTGTTATTTCATATGTTGACCAGAGGGGGAGCACTTAACATTTTTTACACACACTTGTTATTTCATATGTTGACCAGAGGGGGATCACTTCAAATTTTTTTACACGCACTCGTTATTTCATATGTTGACCAGAGGGGGATCACTTCAAATTTTTACACACACTTGTTATTTCATATGTTGACCAGAGGGGGAGCACTTACATTTTTTCACACACTTGTTATTTCATCTGTTGACCAGAGGGGGAGCACTTCAAATTTTTACACACACTTGTTATTTCATATGTTGACCAGAGGGGGAGCACTTAAAATTTTTACACACACTTGTTATTTCATATGTTGACCAGAGGGGGAGCACTTAAAATTTTTTACACACACTTGTTATTTCATATGTTGACCAGAGGGGGATCACTTCAAATGTTTACACACACTTGTTATTTCATATGTTGACCAGAGGGGGATCACTTCAAATTTTTTACACACACTTGTTATTTCATATGTTGACCAGGGGGGGATCACTTCAAATTTTTACACACACTTGTTATTTCATATGTTGACCAGAGGGGGATCACTTCAAATTTTTACACACACTTGTTATTTCATATGTTGACCAGAGGGGGATCACTTCAAATTTTTTACACACACTTGTTATTTCATATGTTGACCAGGGGGGGATCACTTCAAATTTTTACACACACTTGTTATTTCATATGTTGACCAGAGGGGGAACACTTCAAATTTTTACACACACTTGTTATTTCATATGTTGGCCAAAGGGGGCGAATTTCCAATTGCCGTTGTGGCTTGTGCAGCCCGGAGGTTGGAAGGGAACGACGTCACAGCGTTCCAGTTACGAGGTGGCTGATTTAGTGCAACAAAAACTAATCAGAAGTGCTAATAATGGTTATTAGAAAAGCTTGTATCGTTGTTTGCATCTTTGAAGCCAACTCGAGGGTGGTGAGACTCGGAAATACAACCTGGAAGGCGTTCCAGTCGCAACTTCCGACGAAGAATTCGGAAATTTGGTGGAAAAATGGTATTTCACCCCCAAAAAATTCCTGCTGAAATCGTGTCTGATCAATATTGTATTAGTTGATACTCTAGGCTCTGATGTGAGTATTGGAAGGCTGACGCCCGTGACTGTAACTTTACGATGTTGTGTTCAATCTCCGTGAAATTTGGCACACATGTTAAGATGACTGACAAGCACATGTGTGCCAAATTTGAGCAAGATTGGTTAGAAAACGTGGCTGCAATCAAGTGGTATTCAAAAAAATGATTGCTGATAGGTGTATCGGCCAATACTCTAGGCCAGGGGTGCTCATTACGTCGATCGCGATCTACTGGTCGATCTCGGAGGGTGTGTCAGTCGATCACCAGCCAGGCATTAAAAAAATAGTCCTAAAAATGAGCGATCATAAATCTTCACTATGACGTCACTTTCGTCACTTGATTGACATTCACGGCACCCGAGGGTCTTCTGAGATGACGCTGGCTACTGCCAGCTCATTAAAATTACCGACTGGAAGGCGAGAAACACTTTATTTCAACAGACTCTGGCGCCGTACCTGTCGTCAAAACTCCAAAGACCGACTGCACAGTTGCACAATAAAAGCTCTGCTTCATCCTGCCTGCGCTACCAAAATAAGAGTCTCAGAAAGCTGGCGTGCACAAGCTAGCAAGCTACGGAGTTTGCCGACAATGTATTTCTTGTAAAGTGTATACAAAGGAGTACGGAAGCTGGACAAATAAGATGCCAAAAACCAACCACTTTCATGTGGTATTGGACAGAAAGGAGGACTTTTTTTCTCCTCCATTCGAAAATGCGGACGTTATCATCACCACTGTCTGATTCCAATCAATGCAAGTCATCAGAATCAGGTAATACACCAACTTATATTCTTGTCTTCATGAAAGAAAGGAATCTATATGTGTTAAACATGCTTGTATTATCTTTAAACACCTTTAAGTTGTTAACAATATTAACTATTTGTGTTAAACATGCTTGTATTATTTTTAACCACCTTTAACTTGTTAACAATATTAACTATATGTGTTAAACATGCTTGCATTATCTTTAAACACCTTTAACTTGTTAACAATATTAACTATATGTGTTAAACATACTTGTATTATCATTAAACACCTTTAATGTATTAACAATATTAACTATATGTGTTAAACATGCTTGCATTATCATTAAACACCTTTAACTTGTTAACAAAAACATATATTTCATAAATAAGTAAATATAAATGATATATATGAATGAGGTAGATCCCCACGACTTGATCAATTGAAAAGTAGCTCGCCTGCAGAAAAAGTGTGAGCACCCCTGCTCTAGGCTCTGATATGAGTATTGGAAGGCTGACGCCCGTGACTGTAACTTTACGATGTTGCGTTCAATCTCCGTAAAATTTGGCACACCTTTTAAAATGACTGACAAGCACATGTGTGCCAAATTTGAGCAAGATTGGTTGATAAACATGGCCGCCATCAAGTGGTATTGCAAAATATAAATAAATAAATTCCTGCTGATATTGTGTCTAGGGATGATGTTTGATAAGAAAGTATCGAGTTCGAGCCCATTATCGAATCCTCTTATGGAACCGATTCCTTATCGATTCTCTTATCGAATCCAGATAGGTTGTTGTATATGGAAAAAAAAACACAATATTTGGTTTAACAAAAGCTCACTTTTATTTGATAAGAAAAAATAAAAAATAATTAAAGCTGCAAGCAGCGTTGGTCGGGCCCGCGTATTTGGCAGGTGCTAGTCCTAAGTGTCCAAATACTTTTGTCAAGTTTTAGTCCCAAGTGTCCCAAGACTTTTGTCTAGTGTACCTACCTTGTCTGCATTGTGTGGGCACGTTGGTGCTTCTTGCTTTTAAGCAGCCATCTTAAAAAAAACAGCAGCGCGGCGGTTCTTTGAAGGCTCATAAAATCAAAACCGGAGCAGTTATAAAAACGCGCTTCTGTAGTTTTAATCACAAGGGTTCAATCTCTCTCCTGTGTTAGTTTGAAGCCGAAACAACAAACGCGCTCAGAGGAAAAATAAAAATAATTAAAGCTGCAAGCAGCGTTGGTCGGGCCCGCGTATTTGGCAGGTGCTAGTCCTAAGTGTCCAAATACTTTTGTCAAGTTTTAGTCCCAAGTGTCCCAAGACTTTTGTCTAGTGTACCTACCTTGTCTGCATTGTGTGGGCACGTTGGTGCTTCCTGCTTTTAAGCAGCCATCTTAAAAAAACAGCAGCGCGGCGGTTCTTTGAAGGCTCATAAAATCAAAACCGGAGCAGTTATAAAAACGCGCTTCTGTAGTTTTAATCACAAGGGTTCAATCTCTCTCCTGTGTTAGTTTGAAGCCGAAACGACAAACGCGCTCAGAGGAAAAATAAAAATAATTAAAGCTGCAAGCAGCGTTGGTCGGGCCCGCGTATTTGGCAGGTGCTAGTCCTAAGTGTCCAAATACTTTTGTCAAGTTTTAGTCCCAAGTGTCCCAAGACTTTTGTCTAGTGTACCTACCTTGTCTGCATTGTGTGGGCACGCTGGTGCTTCCTGCTTTTAAGCAGCCATCTTAAAAAAATAAAATAAAATATTGACTGTTGTTACCCAAAGTATATTAAGTGGGATTTTTCAGAAAAACAAATATATACAGTAATACAAAAGCAACCTGTCTCTGTGATCACTATAGGTGTATAAATAATAATATAATGTTAAATAAAATCAGTCCCTTGGGCACAAAACTGAAAATAATACAGCTCTCTAAAAAGTGCACTTCTGCTGCTATTGGAACATACTAACTACACACACTATGACACTAAGAACACCACAGTCATCAATCAACAATAATTGCATATTGCCTGTTCTGCCCTCACTATACGTGTTGAGCTTATACAGCTTGCCACACAGATAACAAACAATCCAAAGCAGATTAATCCATTCAGGCTCTTTATTAGGGCCCGCATGGCCCATCGGGAGTCCTTATGCAATGGGACATAAGGACCTATTGTATTTGTAAGGTTTTATTATTCTTTATTCTTTATTCTTCCGCCGCCACTTTAAACTGTAATTTGACCCACTTAACATGCTTCAAAACTCACCATATTTGACCCACACATCAGGACCTGCGAAAATGGCCTTTTTTTTTTAAAAACCGAACCCCAAAACTCAAAAGTGCGCTCTAGCGCCCCCTAGGAAGAAAAAACTAGACTGCCTGTAACTCCCACTAGGAAGGTCGGAACCTCTATGTAGGTCTGGCTCAGACCTAGCTTTCATAATAGTACATTCTCGGGCTAAAATCAACAGCAAGTTGGCAATTCCCCCTTCAAGACAAAAAAGTACTAAAAACGGTCACTTTTGCCTCTTTGAGCTGTAATTTGACCCCCTTAACATGCTTCAAAACTCACCAAACTGAACACACACATCAGGACTGGCAAAAAGTGTGATCTAATAAAAAAACCTAACCCCAAATTTAAAAATTGCGCTCTAGAGCAATTTTTGAATAAAACGGAGAAAAAACTGCTCCTCGAAAGAAAGAAATGACAAAACTGCCTGTAACTCCAACTGGGAAGGTCGGAGAGACATGAAACAAAAACCTCTTCGTAGGTCTCACGTAGACCTACATTTCATATATTGACAACCCTCAGCAAAAATCAACAGGAAATTTGCAATTTCCCCTTCAAAACAAAATTTTTTTATAAACCTGTCACTTCTCTTCAAACATTATCTCCTCTGAGCGCGTTTGTCGTTTCGGCTTCAAACTAACACAGGGGAGAGATTGAACCCTTCCAAATAAAAGTTATCGAAATATTTTTTTCTAACTGCTCCGGTTTTGATTTTATGAGCCTTCAAAGAACCGCTGCGCTGATGCTGCTGCGCTGATGCTGCTGCGCTGCTGTTTTCTCAAGATGGCTGCTTAAAAGCAGGCAGAACCAGCGTGCCCACACAATGCAGACAAGGTAGGTACACTACACAAAAGTATTGGGACACTTCGGACTAAAAGTAGACAAAAGTATTGGGACACTTATGACTACCACTGGACAAAAGTATTGGGACATTTAGGCCGAAAACTGGACAAAAGTATTGGGATACTTGGGACTAAAACTTGACAAAAGTATTGGGACACTTAGGACTAGCACCTGCCAAATACGCGGGCCCGACCAATGCTGCTTGCAGCTTTAATTGTTGTTGATCTTGCTTTGTCTTTTCCTAGCTTTACTTTTGTCTTGCACTGGACTGTTTTTTTGTTTTTGTTTAACTGAAATACACACAATGACAAATGTATAAGCTATGTGATTCAATGAACATACTGAAATGTAATACACAATATGTAAATATTATCTTCACACAAATATACAGTACTATCATCAAACAAATACTTCTGGGTGTTGAAACTATTTCGATGGTGGAAACACACGACTGGCAGCCATTTTAAGTACTCAAAACATCCATTGAAACGGTGCACAAAAATAGTTTTTCAATAAACATCTTACTATCAAACGTAACCACTTTCCACCTTAATATTGAGTTACATAAACAAGTTAAACAGTTCACTTACAGACTTATCTTTTCCAAGGCTTGTAAGAGCTAACACAACTTGTCTACTTCTCAATTGTCTCAACCCGGAAGTGCCCAAACTAATGACGCGTAGTATTTTCATATCGCCACAAGGTGTCAGTAAGAGTCTACAATCAAATGGGCATTACATTGCCGTCCCACAGGGCATTTCCTGTACGTGGGGAGGGATTCGAATAAAGAACCAACTCTTTTTCTTTACTATAGTGGCCTCGATAACGGGAACCGGTTCTCAAAAAGGGATTCGAGTCCATGGAATCGGTTCTTTTCTTATCGAACATCCCTAATTGTGTCTGAACAATAATGTATCAGTCAATACTCTAGGCTCTGATATGAGTATTGACGTTATTGCCTTCAATCTCCGTGAAATTTGGAACACACATTAAGATGTGACTCCGACATCCCAGTAGAAATGGAATGCACCATCAGTGCTTGACTGCTTGTTTCACCCGCCGAATGCTTGTCTGCAACGGAACCTGACGTCCCAGAGATACCCAAGTATGATACCGTTTTGATTTTACGTGAATTGGTCGCTACCTATGAAGTACTGCATTCCAAAATGTAAGTAAACACAACATGAAGATTTAAAAAATAAATAAAAATTAAAGCTGCAAGCAGCGTTGGTCGGGCCCGCGTATTTGGCAGGTGCTAGTCCTAAGTCTCCCAATACTATTGTCCAGTTTTAGTCCTAAGTGTCCCAATACTTTTGTCAAGTTGTAGTCCTAAGTGTCCCAATACTTTTGGCCAGTGTAGGTGTCCCAATACTTTTGTCCAGTGGTAGTCCTAAGTTTCCCAATACTGTTGTCTACTTTTAGTCCTAACTGTCCCAATACCTTTGTCCATTGGTAGTCATAAGTGTCCCAAAACTTTTGTCTACTTTTAGTCAGAATTGTCCCAATACTTTTGTGTAGTGTACCTACCTTGTCTGCATTGTGTGGGCACGTTGGTGCTTCCTGCTTTTAAGCAGCCATCTTAAAAAAACAGCAGCGCAGCGGGTCTTTGAAGGGTCATAAAATCAAAACCGGAGCAGTTATTAAAAAGCCCATCTATACTTTTAATCACAAGGGTTTAATCTCTCTCCTGTGTTAGTTTGAAGCCGAAACGACAAACGCGCTCAGAGGAGATAGATTTTGAAGAAAGGTGACCGGTTTTTACAAAAATGTTGTTTTGAAGGGGGAATAGCAAACTTCCTGTTGATTTTTGCTGGGGGTTGTCAATTTATGAAATGTAGGTCTAAGTGAGACCTACATAGAGGTTTTTGTTTCATGTCTCTCCGACCTTCCCAGTGGGAGTTACAGGCAGTTTTGTCATTTTTTTCTTCCGAGGAGCAGTTTTTTCTGCGTTTTATTAGAGCGCAATTTTGAGATTTGGGGTTAGGTTTTTTTTATTAGATCGCAATTTTTGCCAGTCTTGATGTGTGTGTTCAGTTCGGTGAGTTTTGAAGCATGTTAAGGGGGTCAAATTACAGCTCAAAGAGGCAAAAGTGACTGTTTTTAGTACTTTTTTGTCTTGAAGGGGGAATTGCCAACTTCCTACATAGAGGTTTTTGTTTCATGTCTCTCCG
>NC_084572.2:41047728-41135228 GCF_033978685.3 Nerophis lumbriciformis
TTTCCAGCAATGACAGTAAAAAAAATACAATTAAAATTAAAATCCACCAAAATTCTCGGGGACCCAAAAGGAGCCCACTCACAAAAGTGTTCAAATTACATTATTTTATTTTTTACTTTCATTGCCCAAATGTCCAGATCAACTTCAGATCTATTTGTGGATTTTAGGTTTTTATCATTTCTTTATGTTCATTTTATGTCCTTTTTCTCACAGAAAACTGTGTTTTTATGAAAAACACACAAATAAAATGATATTTTCCCCATAAAATATTGCAAAGAGGACAATTTGATGTGAAGTAATTGGAGCCTTGAATAAGTCAATAATTCATACCAACAATGATTTTGATTCATTATTTTTTTCCCCAGCAATAACAGTAAAAAAAGGAAATCTCCACCAAAATTCTCGGGGACCCAAAAGGAGCCCACTCACAAAAGTGTTCAAATTACATTATTTTATTTTTTACTTTCATCGCCCAAATGTCCAGATCAACTTCAGATCTATTTGTGGATTTTAGGTTTTTATCATTTCTTTATGTTCATTTTATGTCCTTTTTCTCACAGAAAACTGTGTTTTTATGAAAAACACACAAATAAAATGATATTTTCCCCCAAAAATATTGCAAAGAGGACAATTTGATGTGAAGTAATTGGAGCCTTGAATAAGTCAATAATTCATACCAACAATGATTTTGATTCTTTTTTTTTCCCCAGCAATAACAGTAAAAAAAGAAATCTCCACCAAAATTCTCGGGGACCCAAAATGAGCCCAATCACAAAAGTGTTCAAATTACATTATTTTATTTTTTACTTTCATCGCCCAAATGTCCAGATCAACTTCAGATCTATTTGTGGATTTTAGGTTTTTATCATTTCTTTATGTTCGTTTTATGTCCTTTTTCTCACAGAAAACTGTGCTTTTATGAAAAACACACAAAAAATAAGATATTTTCCCCAACAATTTTTGCAAAAAGGAAAATTTGATGTGAAGTAATTGGAGCCTTGAATAAGTCAATAATTCATACCAACAATGATTTTTGATTCATTTTTTTTGTTCCAGCAATGACAGTAAAAAAATAAAAAAAAAAATAAAAATCCACCAAAATTCTCGGGGACCCAAAAGGAGCCCACTCACACAAGTGTTCAAATTAAGTCTTACATTATTTTATTTTTTACTTTCATTGCCCAAATGTCCAGATCAACTACAGATCTATTTGTGGCTTTTAGGTTTTTATCATTTCTTTATGTTCATTTTATGTCCTTTTTCTCACAGAAAACTGTGTTTTTATGAAAAACACACAAATAAAATGATATTTTCCCCAAAAAATTATGCAAAGAGGACAATTTGATGTGAAGTAATTGGAGCCTTGAATAAGTCAATAATTCATACCAACAATGATTTTGATTCATTTTTTTTTTCCAGCAATGACAGTAAAAAAAAAAAAAAAAAAAAAAAAAAAAAAATCCACCAAAATTCTCGGGGACCCAAAAGGAGCCCACTCACAAAAGTGTTCAAATTACATTATTTTATTTTTTACTTTCATCGTCCAAATCTCCAGATCAACTTCAGATCTATTTGTGGATTTTAGGTTTTTATCATTTCTTTATGTTCGTTTTATGTCCTTTTTCTCACAGAAAACTGTGTTTTTATGAAAAACACACAAATAAAATGATATTTTCCCCAAAAAATTATGCAAAGAGGACAATTTGATGTGAAGTAATTGGAGCCTTGAATAAGTCAATAATTCATACCAACAATGATTTTGATTCATTTTTTTTTTCCAGCAATAACAGTAAAAAAGGAAATCTCCACCAAAATTCTCGGGGACCCAAAAGGAGCCCACTCACAAAAGTGTTCAAATTACATTATTTTATTTTTTACTTTCATTGCCCAAATGTCCAGATCAACTACAGATCCATTTGTGGATTTTAGGTTTTTATCATTTCTTTATGTTCATTTTATGTCCTTTTTCTCACAGAAAACTGTGTTTTTATGAAAAACACACAAATAAAATGATATTTTCCCGCAAAAATATTGCAAAGAGGACAATTTTTATGTGAAGTAATTGGAGCCTTGAATAAGTCAATAATTCATACCAACAATGATTTTGATTCATTTTTTTTCCCAGCAATGACAGTAAAAAAAATACAATTAAAATTAAAATCCACCAAAATTCTCGGGGATCCAAAAGGAGCCCACTCACAAAAGTGTTCAAATTACATTATTTTATTTTTTACTTTCATCGCCCAAATGTCCAGATCAACTTCAGATCTATTTGTGGATTTTAGGTTTTTATCATTTCTTTATGTTCGTTTTATGTCCTTTTTCTCACAGAAAACTGTGTTTTTATGAAAAACACACAAATAAAATGATATTTTCCCCATAAAATATTGCAAAGAGGAAAATTTGATGTGAAGTAATTGGAGCCTTGAATAAGTCAATAATTCATACCAACAATGATTTTGATTCATTATTTTTTTTTCCAGCAATAACAGTAAAAAAAGGAAATCTCCACCAAAATTCTCGGGGACCCAAAAGGAGCCCACTCACAAAAGTGTTCAAATTACATTATTTTATTTTTTACTTTCATCGCCCAAATGTCCAGATCAACTTCAGATCTATTTGTGGATTTTAGGTTTTTATCATTTCTTTATGTTCATTTTATGTCCTTTTTCTCACAGAAAACTGTGTTTTTATGAAAAACACACAAAAATTAAGATATTTTCCCCAACAATTTTTGCAAAAAGGAAAATTGGATGTGAAGTAATTGGAGCCTTGAATAAGTCAATAATTCATACCAACAATGATTTTGATTCAGTTTTTTTTTCCAGCAATGACAGTAAAAAAAATAAAATAAAAATCCACCAAAATTCTCGGGGACCCAAAAGGAGCCCACTCACAAAAGTGTTCAAATTACATTATTTTATTTTTTACTTTCATCGTCCAAATCTCCAGATCAACTTCAGATCTATTTGTGGATTTTAGGTTTTTATCATTTCTTTATGTTCATTTTATGTCCTTTTTCTTTATTTTTTAATGAAAAACACACAATTAAAACGATATTTTCCCCAAAAAATTCTTGCAAAAGAGGATTTTTTTATGTGAAGTAATTGGAGCCTCGAATAAGTCAATAATTCATACCCACAATGATTTTGATTCATTTTTTTTCCCAGCAATGACAGTAAAAAAAATACAATTAAAATTAAAATCCACCAAAATTCTCGGGGACCCAAAAGGAGCCCACTCACAAAAGTGTTCAAATTACATTATTTTATTTTTTACTTTCATCGCCTAAATGTCCAGATCAACTTCAGATCTATTTGTGGATTTTAGGTTTTTATCATTTCTTTATGTTCATTTTATGTCCTTTTTCTCACAGAAAACTGTGTTTTTATGAAAAACACACAAATAAAATAATATTTTCCCCATAAAATATTGCAAAGAGGAAAATTTGATGTGAAGTAATTGGAGCCTTGAATAAGTCAATAATTCATGCCAACAATGATTTTGATTCATTATTTTTTTTTCCAGCAATAACAGTAAAAAAAGGAAATCTCCACCAAAATTCTCGGGGACCCAAAAGGAGCCCACTCACAAAAGTGTTCAAATTACATTATTTTATTTTTTACTTTCATTGCCCAAATGTCCAGATCAACTTCAGATCTATTTGTGGATTTTAGGTTTTTATCATTTCTTTATGTTCATTTTATGCCCTTTTTCCTTTTTTTTTAATGAAAAACACACAATTAAAACGATATTTTCCCAAAAAAATTCTTGCAAAAGAGGATTTTTTTATGTGAAGTAATTGGAGCCTTGAATAAGTCAATAATTCATATCAACAATGATTTTGATTAATTTTTTTTCCCCAGCAATGACAGTAAAAAAAATAAAATTAAAATAAAAATCCACCAAAATTCTCGGGGACCCAAAAGGAGCCCACTCACAAAAGTGTTCAAATTAAATTAAGTCTTACATTATTTTATTTTTTACTTTCATTGCCCAAATGTCCAGATCAACTACAGATCTATTTGTGGATTTTAGGTTTTTATCATTTCTTTATGTTCATTTTATGTCCTTTTTCTCACAGAAAACTGTGTTTTTATGAAAAACACACAAAAAATAAGATATTTTTGCAAAAAGGAAAATTGGATGTGAAGTAATTGGAGCCTTGAATAAGTCAATAATTCATACCAACAATGATTTTGATTCTTTTTTTTCTCCAGCAATAACAGTAAAAAAAAGAAATCTCCACCAAAATTCTCGGGGACCCAAAAGGAGCCCACTCACAAAAGTGTTCAAATTACATTATTTTATTTTTTACTTCAAATGTCCAAATCAACTTCAGATCTATTTGTGGATTTGAGGTTTTTATCGTTTCTTTATGTTCGTTGTATGTCCTTTTTCTTTTTTTTTTAATGAAAAACACACAAATAAAACGATATTTTCCACAAAAAATATTGCAAAAGAGAAAGAGAAAGTAATTGGAGCCTTAAATAGGTCAATAATTCATAATATTGATTCATTATTATTACAGTTTTAAAGAAAACAACAGCCTGCATGGCAGCTTTGTCCTATTAGTCAACATTGAAACGGTTTCTCCTTCCATTTGCTCTTTAATTCCATTTTTATGTGTTTTTTTTTAATAATAGTATTTAATGAATTTTGCAGGGGTTGTTTAAAAATGGCCCTCAGGCAGACTTTGGACACCTTTGCAATAATCCATGTTTTAGTATCGCTGGTGACAAAAGTAGTGACAAATGTAACCTTGCAATCCAAAACAAAGCGAATGGAACTTGTCGGAAACAGGAGCGAGGAACGTGCGTAGTACCCTGTGACCTCACCCCTGCACCTGCACTTCATCTCCGGGTGCTGCGGATGCTCCTCCTCAGGCGGGTGTTCCTGGCCGGCTCCTTGGACAGAGTCTGCAAGATGGCCACCGCAGTCTTGGCCCAGTAGTCCACCTCCTTGAAGATGCGCAGCACCAACAGCTTCAGCTCGAAAAGACTGCCGTCCGCTCGCTGAGGGAGGAGAAGACACCGCGTCACCACCCGCCACACCACACCACCCGCCACAGGTGTTCATCATTCTCACGCCCACTTCTTCGTGTCATCTAGACAATAATGTTCAAGTTGTTTTGAAGGAAACCATCACTAGTGTCACCTTCAAGATGAAACCTGAATCAAAATCATTTAAATGTACACAAATATTACTTTATTTATCTGAAATATTGGCTATAATTTCATTTTTTTGTTATAAACATTCCATAAAGCGTGTATGTATATATGTCATGTAGTAACGTTCATAATAACATGTAATATATACATGATGTAAGTATATATGTCATGTAGTAACATTCATAATAACATGTAATATATACATGATGTAAGTATATATGTAGTATCTAGTAACATTCATAATAACATGTTATATATACATGATGTAAGTATATATGTCATGTAGTAACGTTCATAATAACATGTAATATATACATGATGTAAGTATATATGTCATGTAGTAACATTCATAATAACATGTAATATATACATGATGTAAATATATATGTAGTATCTAGTAACATTCATAATAACATGTAATATATACATGATGTAAGTATATATGTCATGTAGTAACATTCATAATAACATGTAATATATACATGATGTAAGTATATATATGTAGTATCTAGTAACATTCATAATAACATGTAATATATACATGATGTAAGTATATATGTAGTATCTAGTAACATTCATAATAACATGTAATATATACATGATGTAAGTATGTGTCATGTAGTAACATTCATAATAACATGTAATATATACATGATGTAAGTATATATGTCATGTAGTAACATTCATAATAACATGTAATATATACATGATGTAAATATATATGTAGTATCTAGTAACATTCATAATGACATGTAATATATACATGATGTAAGTATATATGTAATGTAGTAACATTCATAATAACATGTAATATGTACATGATGTAAGTATATGTCATGTAGTAACATTCATAATAACATGTAATATATACATGATGTAAGTATATATGTCATGTAGTAACATTCATAATAACATGTAATATATACATGATGTAAATATATATGTAGTATCTAGTAACATTCATAATGACATGTAATATATACATGATGTAAGTATATATGTAATGTAGTAACATTCATAATAACATGTAATATGTACATGATGTAAGTATATGTCATGTAGTAACATTCATAATAACATGTAATATATACATGATGTAAGTATATATGTCATGTAGTAACATTCATAATAACATGTAATATATACATGATGTAAGTATGTATGTCATGTAGTAACATTAATAATAACATGTAATATATACATGATGTAAATATATATGTAGTATCTTGTAACATTCATAATAACATGTAATATATACATGATGTAAGTATATATGTCATGTAGTAACATTCATAATAACATGTAATATATACATGATGTAAGTATATATGTAGTATCTAGTAACATTCATAATAACATGTAATATATACATGATGTAAGTATATATGTCATGTAGTAACATTCATAATAACATGTAATATATACATGATGTAAGTATATATGTCATGTAGTAACATTCATAATAACATGTAATATATACATGATGTAAGTATATATGTAATGTAGTAACATTCATAATAACATGTAATATATACATGATGTAAGTATATATGTAGTATCTAGTAACATTCATAATAACATGTAATATATACATGATGTAAGTATATATGTCATGTAGTAACATTCATAATAACATGTAATATATACATGATGTAAGTATATATGTCATGTAGTAACATTCATAATAACATGTAATATATACATGATGTAAGTATATATGTAATGTAGTAACATTCATAATAACATGTAATATATACATGATGTAAGTATATATGTAGTATCTAGTAACATTCATAATAACATGTAATATATACATGATGTAAGTATATATGTCATGTAGTAACATTCATAATAACATGTAATATATACATGATGTAAGTATATATGTCATGTAGTAACATTCATAATAACATGTAATATATACATGATGTAAGTATATATGTCATGTAGTAACATTCATAATAACATGTAATATATACATGATGTAAATATATATGTAGTATCTAGTAACATTCATAATGACATGTAATATATACATGATGTAAGTATATATGTAATGTAGTAACATTCATAATAACATGTAATATGTACATGATGTAAGTATATGTCATGTAGTAACATTAATAATAACATGTAATATATACATGATGTAAATATATATGTAGTATCTTGTAACATTCATAATAACATGTAATATATACATGATGTAAGTATATATGTCATGTAGTAACATTCATAATAACATGTAATATATACATGATGTAAGTATATATGTAGTATCTAGTAACATTCATAATAACATGTAATATATACATGATGTAAGTATATATGTCATGTAGTAACATTCATAATAACATGTAATATATACATGATGTAAGTATATATGTCATGTAGTAACATTCATAATAACATGTAATATATACATGATGTAAGTATATATGTAATGTAGTAACATTCATAATAACATGTAATATATACATGATGTAAGTATATATGTAGTATCTAGTAACATTCATAATAACATGTAATATATACATGATGTAAGTATATATGTCATGTAGTAACATTCATAATAACATGTAATTACATGATGTAAGTATATATGTCATGTAGTAACATTCATAATAACATGTAATTACATGATGTAAGTATATATGTCATGTAGTAACATTCATAATAACATGTAATATATACATGATGTAAGTATATATGTAGTATCTAGTAACATTCATAATAACATGTAATATATACATGATGTAAGTATATATGTCATGTAGTAACATTCATAATAACATGTAATATATACATGATGTAAGTATATATGTCATGTAGTAACATTCATAATAACATGTAATATATACATGATGTAAGTATATATGTAGTATCTAGTAACATTCATAATAACATGTAATATATACATGATGTAAATATATATGTAGTATCTTGTAACATTCATAATAACATGTAATATATACATGATGTAAGTATATATGTCATGTAGTAACATTCATAATAACATGTAATATATACATGATGTAAGTATATATGTAGTATCTAGTAACATTCATAATAACATGTAATATATACATGATGTAAGTATATATGTCATGTAGTAACATTCATAATAACATGTAATATATACATGATGTAAGTATATATGTCATGTAGTAACATTCATAATAACATGTAATATATACATGATGTAAGTATATATGTAATGTAGTAACATTCATAATAACATGTAATATATACATGATGTAAGTATATATGTAGTATCTAGTAACATTCATAATAACATGTAATATATACATGATGTAAGTATATATGTCATGTAGTAACATTCATAATAACATGTAATTACATGATGTAAGTATATATGTCATGTAGTAACATTCATAATAACATGTAATTACATGATGTAAGTATATATGTCATGTAGTAACATTCATAATAACATGTAATATATACATGATGTAAGTATATATGTAGTATCTAGTAACATTCATAATAACATGTAATATATACATGATGTAAGTATATATGTCATGTAGTAACATTCATAATAACATGTAATATATACATGATGTAAGTATATATGTAGTATCTAGTAACATTCATAATAACATGTAATATATACATGATGTAAGTATATATGTCATGTAGTAACATTCATAATAACATGTAATATATACATGATGTAAGTATATATGTCATGTAGTAACATTCATAATAACATGTAATATATACATGATGTAAGTATATATGTAATGTAGTAACATTCATAATAACATGTAATATATACATGATGTAAGTATATATGTAGTATCTAGTAACATTCATAATAACATGTAATATATACATGATGTAAGTATATATGTCATGTAGTAACATTCATAATAACATGTAATTACATGATGTAAGTATATATGTCATGTAGTAACATTCATAATAACATGTAATTACATGATGTAAGTATATATGTCATGTAGTAACATTCATAATAACATGTAATATATACATGATGTAAGTATATATGTAGTATCTAGTAACATTCATAATAACATGTAATATATACATGATGTAAGTATATATGTCATGTAGTAACATTCATAATAACATGTAATATATACATGATGTAAGTATATATGTCATGTAGTAACATTCATAATAACATGTAATATATACATGATGTAAGTATATATGTAATGTAGTAACATTCATAATAACATGTAATATATACATGATGTAAGTATATATGTCATGTAGTAACATTCATAATAACATGTAATATATACATGATGTAAGTATATATGTCATGTAGTAACATTCATAATAACATGTAATATATACATGATGTAAGTATATATGTAGTATCTAGTAACATTCATAATAACATGTAATATATACATGATGTAAGTATATATGTCATGTAGTAACATTCATAATAACATGTAATATATACATGATGTAAATATATATGTAGTATCTAGTAACATTCATAATAACATGTAATATTTACGTATTTTGGCAGCGTATTTCACAGACACATCACAACGTTCACTATCCCTTCAACAAGAAGAAGAAGAAGAAGACTACTAATCATGACAGACTTCATGAGAGACAACAAAGACTACTTTGGGACAAATGATGATCCAGAAACTTCTATTTTTGAGGCTGAATATAAGGAGGATGACCTACAAGTTTTAGAAGCTGTGTACTAAACAGATGCAGCTTCAGTGAATCACTAAGCATCAGTATTATACACAAGATATAAAAACATAATAAAACAATCACTTACAGTACAACGTCTGCTCTCACTGGGATAAAGACTGATGTGATGTTTATATCTTGCTGTTTAGATGAAGAATGATTATTATTATACAAAATGTGCCACATTTCTTGTCATTGTCAACATCTTTGAGTGTAAGTTGGATGTCAGCGTGTGCACAACCAGGTGATCCACAATAGACTTTCACCAGCTCAGAGGCCATGCAGCAGCTCACCTCCAAGCTGTCACTGGAGGCGGGCGTGGCCACAGCCGGGCCGTCCCCGGCACCGAGCAGTTCTGAGACGCAGAAGGCGAGGAGCTTGAGCCTCTCCTTCACCGTGGACCTCAGGCTGGCGTACTCGCCCTGGTCCTGGTCCTGGTCCTGGTCCACGCCCAGCTCCTCGTCCTCCTTGGCGATGGCGCTCTCCATCAGGCTGCGGCACTGCAGCAGGGCCACATGGAGGCGCCACAGCTGGTCCCGGGAGTCCAGCTGGGAGGAAGGGGGCGGGACCGACACCAGGCGGGGGTCTGCCCCGCCCACATCGGCAGGGAGGTTCTCCCTCTTGCTCTTCAGTGGGGGACAAATCATGTTTAGTCATCATTGTGTCAGCGCTAGTATTCTTACTATATCACATGTCATTATTATGATGACACCAGAAAGTCATACATGATGTCATACATGATGTCATACATGATGTCATCAAGTCCCAAATGACAAGAGAGTTAATACGTAGACGCTCGCCATAGATATTCTACATCATAGATACATCATAGATATTCATCATAGATACATCATAGATATTCTACATCATAGATACATCATAGATACATCATAGATATTCTACATCATAGATATTCATCATAGATACATCATAGATATTCTACATCATAGATACATCATAGATACATCATAGATACATCATAGATATTCTACATCAGCGCTCCTTAACAGTTTTCACCCGGGGGCCCCAACTTTTCCACTACAGCAGGGGGCCGGGTCCCACTCAAATGTTCACACACATGTTTAACGACTTACATCCATCCATTCTGTGATATAATCATTGATTACAGAATGTAGATCATTACTGCATAGTATGTATGTATATGATCTATATCAGGCGTCACCAAACTTATTGACTCAGGGGCCGGGCTAACTAGTTAGTTAGTTAGTTAGTTCCTTCGAACCAACAAAGGAACGAACATTCCTTCCTTACTTCCTTACTTCCTTTGTTCCTTCCTTTGTTCCTTCCTTCATTCCTTCCTTCGTCGTTTCTTCCTTCCTTCCTTCCTTCCTTCCTTCTTTCCTTCCTTCCTTCCTTCCTTCGTCCCTTCCTTCGTCGTTTCTTCCTTCCTTCCTTCCTTCCTTTGTTCCTTCCTTCCTTTGTTCCTTCCTTCGTTCCTTCCTTTGTTCCTTCGTCATTTCTTCCTTCCTTCCTTCTTTCCTTCCTTCGTTCCTTCCTTCCTTCGTTCCTTCCTTCCTTCGTCATTTCTTCCTTCCTTCCTTCCTTCTTTCCTTTCTTCCTTCCTTCGTTCCTTCCTTCCTTCGTTCCTTCCTTCGTCGTTTCTTCCTTCCTTTGTTCCTTCCTTCGTCATTTCTTCCTTCCTTCCTTCCTTCCTTCCTTTCTTCCTTCCTTCGTTCCTTCCTTCCTTCGTTCCTTCCTTCGTCGTTTCTTCCTTCCTTCCTTCCTTCTTTCCTTCCTTCCTTCCTTCGTTCCTTCCTTCCTTCGTTCCTTCCTTCCTTTGTCCCTTCCTTCCTTTGTTCCTTCCTGCCTTCGTTCCTTCCTTCCTTCCTTCTTTCCTTCCTTCGTTCCTTCCTTCCTTCTTTCCTTCCTTCCTTCCTTCTTTCCTTCTTTCGTTTGTTTCTTCCTTCCTTCCTTCCTTTGTTCCTTCCTTCCTTCCTTCAGGCGTCACCAAACTTATTGACTCAGGGGCCGGGCTAACGAGTTAGTTAGTTAGTTCCTTCGAACGAACAAAGGAACGAACATTCCTTCCTTCCTTCCTTCCTTCCTTCATTCCGTCGTTTCTTCCTTCCTTCCTTCTTTCCTTCCTTTGTTCGTTCCTTCCTTCCTTCCTTCGTTGCTTCCTTTGTTCCTTCCTTCTTCGTTCCTTCCTTCGTTGCTTCCTTCGTTCCTTCCTTCGTCGTTCCTTCCTTCCTTCATCGTTTCTTCCTTCCTTCCTTCCTTCCTTCCTTCCTTCAGGCGTCACCAAACTTATTGACTCAGGGGCCGGGCTAAAGAGTTAGTTACTTAGTTCCTTCGAACGAACAAAGGAACGAACATTCCTTCCTTCCTTTGTTCCTTCCTTCATTCCTTTTTTTGTTCCTTCCTTCGTCGTTTCTTCCTTCCTTCATTCCTTCCTTCCTTCGTTCCTTCCTTCCTTTGTTGCTTCCTTTGTTCCTTCCTTTGTTCCTTCCTTCGTTCCTTCCTTTGTCGTTTCTTCCTTCCTTCCTTCCTTCCTTCCTTCGTTCATTCCTTCCTTCGTCGTTTCTTCCTTCGTTCCTTCCTTCCTTCCTTCGTTGGTTCCTTTGTTCCTTCCTTCGTTGCTTCCTTCGTTCCTTCCTTCGTCGTTCCGTCCTTCCTTCCTTCGTCGTTCCTTGTTCCTTCCTTCCTTCTTTCCTTCCTTCCTTCCTTCCTTCCTTCCTTCCTTCCTTCCTTCCTTCCTTCCTTCCTTCCTTCCTTCCTTCCTTCCTTCCTTCCTTCCTTCCTTCCTTCCCTCCCTCCGTCCGTTACATACATACATAGTACATACATGTGTATGTATATATGTACATACATATATACCTAAATACATACATAGTAGGGGTGTAACGGTACGTGTATTTGTATTGAACCGTTTCGGTACGGGGGTTCCGGTTCGGTTCGGAGGTGTACCGAAGGAGTTTCCACACGGACATATTAAGTAGCGTAACGCACGTTGTGTAAACAATGCACACCGAGTCACAACACACGGCATGCTAGCAGCTAACGGGCTAGGATAGACTGACCATACGTCCTCTTTTCACCGGACATGTCCTCTTTTGCGGAGCTGTCAGGGCGGAGTTTCTTAAACGCCACAAATGTCCGGCATTTTGAGTTAGGGTTGCGTGTATTTTCAATGTACGTTCAGGGTTAAGAAGGGGTTAAAAACAAAACAAACAGCAGCATTGGTGAGGGAGGGGCAGAGACAGAGAGAGAGAGAGAGTTATGATAAACGCCCATCTGCTTTTTATCCATAGATTTATCACATTTTTATTATCTAAAGCAGGGGTGTCAAAAGTGTGCCCCGGAGGCCATTTGCGGCCCACAGCTAATGTTTTAAAGGCCCACGGCACATTCTAAAAATACTATTCAAATAAACAAAAAGTGAAATAAAAAAGCTTAAAGGTTAAATGTCATTTAGAAAAAGTTGCAATGTTGACTAATAAAACAAAGCTGTTTTTTTTTTTTCTTTCAAACTGTCATTGCTCAAAACATAATATTGAATCAAAATCAATGTTATTATGAATGATTGACCTATCCAAGGTTCCCATTACTTCACATCAAATATTACACGAAGAAAAATATTTTTGGTGGAAGATTTTGCAAATTTGGTATAAAAAAAAAACCAAAAATGTATATTTTGTTGTTTTCTTACTGTACCGAAAATGAACCGAACCGTGACCTCTAAACCGAGGTACGTACCGAACCGAAATTTTTGTGTACCGTTACACCCCTAGTACATACATATATACATACTAGTGATGGGTTGATGAGGCGTCATGAAGCGTTTCGACACATTGCAAAACTGTATTGATACTGTGTCGATACTGTGTCACTAAATACTGACATCTGCTGGACATTAAAAATCCCTACAGGCAACCTATGGACCGACTCAACTGACACTGATTTGATGCCCTAGTACAGGGGTCACCAACCTTTTTGAAACCAAAAACTACTTCTTGGGTACTGATTAATGCGAAGGGCTACCAGTTTGATACACACTTAAATAAATAAATATACTGTCATTTGTAAGTTACACGTAAGTGTGATTTAAACAAGAATAGCTAAATAAATAAATGTATATATATATATAAAAAAATGGGTATTTGTCTGTCATTCCGTCGTACATTTGTTTTCCTTTTACGGAAGGTTTTTTGTAGAGAATAAATGATGAAAAAAAAACACTTAATTGAACGGTTTAAAAGAGGAGAAAACACGAAAAAAATTAAAATAACATTTTGAAACATAGTTTATCTTCAATTTCGACTTTTTAAAATTCAAAATTCAACCGACAAAAAGAAGAGAAAAACTAGCTTATTTGAATCTTTTTGAAAAAATAAAAAAAAGAATTTATGGAACATCATTAGTCATTTTTCCTGATTAAGATACATTTTAGAATTTTGATGACATGTTTTAAATTGGTTAAAATCCAATCTGCACTTTGTTAGAATATTTAACAAATTGGACCAAGCTATATTTCTAACAAAGACAAATCAGTATTTCTTCTGGATTTTCCAGAACAAAAATTTGAAAAGAAATTCAAAATACTTTGAAATAAGATTTAAATTTGATTCTACAGATTTTCTAGATTTGCCAGAATATTTTTTTTGAATTTTAATCATAGTAAGTTTGAAGAAATATTTCACAAATATTCTTCGTCGAAAAAACAGAAGCTAAAATATTTATTATTCTTTACAATAAAAAATGAATACATTTACTTGAACATTGATTTAAATTGTCAGGAAAGAAGAGGAAGAAATTTAAAAGGTAAAAAGGTATATTTGTTTAAAAATCCTAAAATTATTTTTAAGGTTGTATTTTTTCTCTAAAATTGTATTTCTAAAAGTAATAAGAAGCAAAGTAAAAAATAAATGAATGTATTTAAACAAGTGAAGACCCATCCATCCATCCATTTTCTACCGCTTATTCCAAGTGAAGACCAAGTCTTTAAAATATTTTCGTGGATTTTCAAATTCTATTTGAGTTTTGTCTCTTTTAGAATTAAAAATGTCGAGCAAAGCGAGACCAGCTTGCTAGTAAATAATACAATTTAAAAAATAGAGGCAGCTCACTGGTAAGTGCTGCTCTTTGAGCTATTTTTAGAACAGGCCAGCGGGCGACTGATCTGGTCCTTACGGGCTACCTGGTGACCGCGGGCACCGCGTTGGTGACCCCTGCCCTAGTATACAGGTAAAAGCCAGTAAATTAGAATATTTTGAAAAACTTGATTTATTTCAGTAATTGCATTTAAAAGGTGTAACTTATACATTATATTTATTCATTGCACACAGACTGATGCATTCAAATGTTTATTTCATTTAATTTTGATGATTTGAAGTGGCAACAAATGAAAATCCAAAATTCCGTGTGTCACAAAATTAGAATATTACTTAAGGCTAATACAAAAAAGGGATTTTTAGAAATGCTGGCCAACTGAAAAGTATGAAAATGAAAAATATGAGCATGTACAATACTCAATACTTGGTTGGAGCTCCTTTTGCCTCAATTACTGCGTTAATGCGGCGTGGCATGGAGTCGATGAGTTTCTGGCACTGCTCAGGTGTTATGAGAGCCCAGGTTGCTCTGATAGTGGCCTTCAACTCTTCTGCGTTTTTGGGTCTGGCATTCTGCATCTTCCTTTTCACAATACCCCACAGATTTTCTATGGGGCTAAGGTCAGGGGAGTTGGCGGGCCAATTTAGAACAGAAATACCATGGTCCGTAAACCAGGCACGGGTAGATTTTGCGCTGTGTGCAGGCGCCAAGTCCTGTTGGAACTTGAAATCTCCATCTCCATAGAGCAGGTCACCAGCAGGAAGCATGAAGTGCTCTAAAACTTGCTGGTAGACGGCTGCGTTGACCCTGGATCTCAGGAAACAGAGTGGACCGACACCAGCAGATGACATGGCACCCCAAACCATCACTGATGGTGGAAACTTTACACTAGACTTCAGGCAATGTGGATCCTGTGCCTCTCCTGTCTTCCTCCAGACTCTGGGACCTCGATTTCCAAAGGAAATGCAAAATTTGCATGGTTGGGTGATGGTTTGGGGTGCCATGTCATCTGCTGGTGTCAGTCCACTCTGTTTCCTGAGATCCAGGGTCAACGCAGCCGTCTACCAGCAAGTTTTAGAGCGCTTCATGCTTCCTGCTGCTGACCTGCTCTATGGAGATGGAGATTTCAAGTTCCAACAGGACTTGGCGCCTGCACACAGCGCAAAATCTACCCGTGCCTGGTTTACGGACCATGGTATTTCTGTTCTAAATTGGCCCGCCAACTCCCCTGACCTTAGCCCCATAGAAAATCTGTGGGGTATTGTGAAAAGGAAGATGCAGAATGCCAGACCCAAAAACGCAGAAGAGTTGAAGGCCACTATCAGAGCAACCTGGGCTCTCATAACACCTGAGCAGTGCCAGAAACTCATCGACTCCATGCCACGCCGCATTAACGCAGTAATTGAGGCAAAAGGAGCTCCAACCAAGTATTGAGTATTGTACATGCTCATATTTTTCATTTTCATACTTTTCAGTTGGCCAACATTTCTAAAAATCCCTTTTTTGTATTAGCCTTAAGTAATATTCTAATTTTGTGACACACGGAATTTTGGATTTTCATTTGTTGCCACTTCAAATCATCAAAATTAAATGAAATAAACATTTGAATGCATCAGTCTGTGTGCAATGAATAAATATAATGTACAAGTTACACCTTTTGAATGCAATTACTGAAATAAATCAAGTTTTTCAAAATATTCTAATTTACTGGCTTTTACCTGTATGTATGTGTGGGGAAAAAAATCACAAGACTACTTCATCTCTACAGGCCTGTTTCATGAGGGGTTCCCTCAATCATCAGGAGATTTTAATGGGAGCATTCACATACCATGGTTTATATAGGGCACAGAGTGGGTGGGTACAGGCTGGCGTAGGGGCGTGGTGATTGGCTCATGTGTTACCTAGGAGGTGTTTCCGTCTGTGGCGGCATGCTGTTACAATTTCGCTGCGCTTGTTGAGGGATGACAGGTCTGGACGGTAAATAATAAACAGTTTCTCTTTCAAGCATAGGTTGCATCTTTTATTACCACTATTGTAAGGTGTGCTGGATGCAAGAATTTGCCATGTTATTGAATATTCAACATTATTGTCTTTGAGGTCCCAAATGTGTTTGCTGAGTTCTGTAGTATTCCGCAGGTTCTGGTTCCTGAAAGAAGCCTTGTGATTGTTCCATCTGGTTTTAAACTCTCCCTCGGTTAATCCTACATATGTGTCGGATGTGTTAATGTCCTTGCGTGTTACCTTAGATTGGTAAACAACTGATGTTTGCAAGCACCCCCCGTTGAGAGGGCAATCAGGTTTCTTGCGGCAGTTGCAGCCTTTGTTGGTTTTGGAGTCGCTCTGTCCGGGGGCCGACGGCTCATTTGCAATTGTTTTGTTGTGGTTTGAGATGATTTGTCGTATATTGTTCATACAGCTGTAGCTCAATTTAATGTTGTTCTTGTTGAATACTTTTCTTAGGGTGTTGCCTTTGGGAAAGTGTTTGTCGATCAGAGTGAGGAATTTGTGGCCAATGTTAGTTGAGACGTTTTTGCTGTATGGGGGGTTGTACCAGATGATGTTGTTTCGTTTTCTGCTCTTTTTTGGTTGGTTTCCTGGCGTGGGTTCATAGGTGAGGGTGAAATTGTATCCGCTTTCATCAAGTGCTTTTTGGTACGGGGGGGTAGCTTGGTCAAATTCAGCTTTGCTAGATGACAGCATCGATAGCCTTTTATTAATTCCGGTAGGTATTCTTATCGTGGTGGTGGGTGGGTGGTTGCTGTCATGGACGGAGCAGAAACGTGTGAACTCGTTGGGAGTTTCCTCCTCTCCCAGCTCGCTAGCCTCAACCTGAACCTTGGTATTTACCGTGATGACGGACTGGCAGTGTGTCGCGCCTCGCCAAGGAGCAGCGAGAATACCAAGAAGCGCATATGCCAAATTTTCAAAGAGAACGGCCTACGGATCACGATTGAAGCCAACAAGCAAACCGTCAACTTCCTTGACGTCACTTTCAACCTGAGAAATAACAGCTACCAACCATTCACGAAATCCAACACAACACTCCAATACGTGCACCATGACAGCAACCACCCACCCACCACCACGAAAAGAATACCTACTGGAATTAATAAAAGGCTATCAATGCTGTCATCTAGCAAAGCTGAATTTGACCAAGCAACCCCCCCGTACCAAAAAGCCCTTGATGAAAGCGGATACAATTTCACCCTCACCTATGAACCCACGCCAGGAAACCAACCAAAAAAGAACAGAAAACGAAACAACATCATCTGGTACAACTCCCCATACAGCAAAAAAACGTCTCAACTAACATTGGCCACAAATTCCTCACTCTGATCGACAAACACTTCCCCAAAGGCAACACCCTAAGAAAAGTATTCAACAAGAACAACATTAAATTGAGCTACAGCTGTATGAACAATATACGACAAATTATCTCAAACCACAACAAAACAATTGCAAATGAGCCGTCGGCCCCCGGACAGAGCGACTCCGAAACCAAAAAGGCTGCAACTGCCGCAAGAAACCTAATTGCCCTCTCAACGGCGGGTGCTTACAAACATCAGTTGTTTACCAATCTAAGGTAACACGCAAGGACATTAACACATCCGACACATATGTAGGATTAACCGAGGGAGAGTTTAAAACCAGATGCCAGACTGCTCCCAGCGTGACGACACGCCCGCTCTCGGGATGACGCAACACGCTGGAAGGAAACCAAGAATTTGGTTTTATTATCGGGAAGTCATCACACTTCTAAGATGTGTTGGGAGATAGAAGAATGTTTGGTGCCCATGCAGGCTTTGTTGCAACAGGAAGAACATTCCTAGTCCTAACCCTTGCCAGGCTCTCCACTTCAACCACAGCACCAAAGAGCTGCTCCAGGGCCTAAAAGGTGTGGCATTCCAGGCACAAAAACTCCTTTTCATCTTGGCCACTCATCCATTAATTGATTGCCAACTTTTGTCAGTGTTCCCAAGTAACGCCAACGCTATCTCCAAGGGTTTGTCAGCGCAAAACAAAATGTAAATAATACAAACAGCAACAGGACTTGCTATGCACCTAATCATACCTCAACTTGTGTTGCGTTATGTTAACAGATACTACGTCCACGGAGTCTAACTAGGAGGATGATATCCACGGTTGAAGCGGCGACATTGGAGAGACGGTACAACAAAATGTAAATGACAGCCTCATCATGTCAGCGTGGGCACCTAATCATACCTCAACATGTGTTGCGTTATGTTAACAGATACTACGTTCACAGAGTCTAACTAGGAGGATGATATCCACGGTTGAAGCGGCGACATTGGAGAGACGGTACAACAAAATGTAAATGACAGCCTCATCATGTCAGCGTGGGCACCTAATCATCATACCTCAACATGTGTTGCATTATGTTAACAGATACTACGTTCACAGAGTCTAATTAGGAGGATGATATCCACGGTTGAAGCGACGACATTGGAAAGACGGTACAACAAAATATAAATAACAGCCTCATTATGTCAGCGTGAGTAATAGTTACACAGCACCTAATCATACCTCAACATGTGTTGCATTATGTTAACAGATACTACGTTCACAGTGTCTAACTAGGAGGATGATATCCACGGTTGAAGCGACGACATTGGAGAGACGGTACAACAAAATGTAAACAACAGCCTCATCATGTCAGCGTGGGCACCTAATCATACCTCAACATGTGTTGCGTTATGTTAACAGATACTACGTCCACAGAGTCTAATTAGGAGGATGATATCCACGGTTGAAGCGACGACATTGGAGAGACGGTACAACAAAATGTAAATAACAGCCTCATCATGTCAGCGTGAGTAATAGTTACACAGCACCTAATCATACCTCAACATGTGTTGCATTATGTTAACAGATACTACGTTCACAGAGTCTAACTAGGAGGATGATATCCACGGTTGAAGCGACGACAATGGAGAGACGGTACAACAAAATGTAAATAACAGCCTCATCATGTCAGCGTGAGTAATAGTTACACAGCACCTAATCATACCTCAACATGTGTTGCGTTATGTTAACAGATACTACGTTCACAGAGTCTAACTAGGAGGATGATATCCACGGTTGAAGCGGCGACATTGGAGAGACGGTACAACAAAATGTAAATAACAGCCTCATCATGTCAGCGTGGGCACCTAATCATACCTCAACATGTGTTGCATTATGTTAACAGATACTACGTTCACAGAGTCTAATTAGGAGGATGATATCCACGGTTGAAGCGGCGACATTGGAGAGACGGTACAACAAAAGAAAGTTCAGGTGAGGTCATGAATAAATGAGTGACATATGAGTGGGGACGGGTCCTGCTCACATTTGAACCGGTACCTGGGAATCAATACCGGTACCAATTTCCGGTACTTTTAATAAATGTTAATGGTTTTTAATGATAGAAATCCGTAGTTATAAGGTTTGAACGTACCAAATGAGCTAAAGTGCCAGCATAAAACATTAGCATGCTAACATGGCAAGAATTGTTGTCATAATGGTGGTACTTAATGAATACTTAGGTCTACTACACTACTGTATTTAATGTTGTCATTATGGTGGTACTTAATGAATACTTAGGTCTACTACACTACTGTATTTAATGTTGTCATTATGGTGGTACTTAATGAATACTTAGGTCTACTACACTACTGTATTTAATGTTGTCATTATGGTGGTACTTAATGAATACTTAGGTCTACTACACTACTGTATTTAATGTTGTGGTGGTACTTAATGAATACTTAGGTCTACCACACTACTGTATTTAATGTTGTCATTATGGTGGTACTTAATGAATACTTAGGTCTACTACACTACTGTATTTAATGTTGTCATTATGGTGGTACTTAATGAATACTTAGGTCTACTACACTACTGTATTTAATGTTGTCATTATGGTGGTACTTAATGAATACTTAGGTCTACTACACTACTATATTTAATGTTGTCATGATGGTGGTACTTAATGAATACTTAGGTCTACTACACTACTGTATTTAATGTTGTCATTATGGCGGTACTTAATGAATACTTAGGTCTACTACACTACTGTATTTAATGTCATTATGGTGGTACTTAATGAATACTTAGGTCTACTACACTACTGTATTTAATGTCATTATGGTGGTACTTAATGAATACTTAGGTCTACTACACTACTATATTTAATGTTGTCATGATGGTGGTACTTAATGAATACTTAGGTCTACTACACTACTGTATTTAATGTTGTCATTATGGCGGTACTTAATGAATACTTAGGTCTACTACACTACTGTATTTAATGTTGTCATTATGGTGGTACTTAATGAATACTTAGGTCTACTACACTACTGTATTTAATGTTGTCATTATGGTGGTACTTAATGAATACTTAGGTCTACTACACTACTGTATTTAATGTTGTGGTGGTACTTAATGAATACTTAGGTCTACCACACTACTGTATTTAATGTTGTCATTATGGTGGTACTTAATGAATACCTAGGTCTACTACACTACTGTATTTAATGTTGTCATTATGGTGGTACTTAATGAATACTTAGGTCTACTACACTACTGTATTTAATGTTGTCATTATGGTGGTACTTAATGAATACTTAGGTCTACTACACTACTGTATTTAATGTTGGTCATTATGGTGGTACTTATTTTTTCTAAAGAATGCAAACACTACAGTCCTAAATAAAGTAGAACAATGTTTAGCTAAGTTGTGAGAGGAAAGAAGAAGAAAGTTTCCTACTCACGTAAAAGTCCAAGAGGCTCCAACATTCCCTCTTCAGCAGGCGGCCGATGGAAGCTGCTCTGACCGCAGACATCTTGCCAAACTGCGGCTCGCTGCCGCCGCTCGTCCGCCGGTCCGCCATGGTCGCCTCGGTCCTCCGACACGTCGCAGGTAAACCAATCCCCGCTCGGTCCACTCCTCACCGACTAACGACTTCCATCCTCCCCGTCGGCGTGAGGTCGAAGCTTCCACCGGCCGAACTTCCGCCCCAATTCCCGGGAACCTCCGCCCCGTTCCCCGGGAACCTCCGCCCCGTTCCCCGGGAACCTCCGCCCCAATCCTCGGGAACCTGACCCCCGCGCGGAGGAATTGACGAGCCGGAGCGGGGGCGGACCTGCGATCCTCGGCAACAACAACTGCGCTATGACGGGCTTTTTATTTTTATTGAACACTTTTAGGCTGATTTCCCGCTAGTCGCGCTAAATAAAAGCCGGTGTTGCCAGGAGGAGTTCGTCCATCTGGTCGGTGTTTACATGATGACTTTTTTTATTTTTTTTTATTTTATAAACCTTTATTCATAAATGTCAACATTTACAAACAGTTGAGAAATAATAATGTAACCTATTTTATGAGCTTTCCTCTTTGTGATGTTAAATTCCTGATATACGCTGTTATGCAGTATGTGCCTTGAGCTCTTATTTTGAAGGCGCTAAGAGCGGAAGTGATGAAACGTTGTAGAGGAGAGGAGGTTTTTGAAAAAAGGTAAATAAAGTGGTCCTCGTGTAAACTGGAGCCTCCGTGTTTGTTATTTTGTAGTTTCATACAGTATAGGCGACATTTATAAACCCTCGGTTACAATAATCAAAAACATTTTTCAAGGTAAAATTTTTTTTTTCAAGGTTAAAAATGATTTTCAAGATAAAAAATGATTTTCAAGGTAAAAAATGATTTTCAAGGTAAAAAATGATTTTCTAGGTAAAAATTTTTTTCAAGGTTAAAAATGATTTTCAAGGTAAAAAATGATTTTCAAGGTAAAATTTTTTTTTCAAGGTAAACATTTTTTTCAAGGTTAAAAATGATTTTCAAGGTAAAAAATGATTTTCAAGGTAAAAAAAAAAATGTTAAGGTGAAAAAAAATTTTCAAGGTAAAAAATGATTTTCAAGGTAAAAAATGATTTTCAAGGTAAAAATTTTTTTTCAAGGTTAAAAATGATTTTCAAGGTTAAAAATGATTTTCAAGGTAAAAAATGATTTTCTAGGTAAACATTTTTTATCAAGGTAAAAAATGATTTTCAAGGTAAAAAATTTTTTTCAAGGTAAAAAAAAATGTTCAACGTTAAAAATGATTTTCAAGGTAAAAAATGATTTTCAAGGTAAAAAATGATTTTCAAGGTAAAAAAAAAATTTTAAGGTGAAAAAAATTTTCAAGGTAAAAAATGATTTTCAAGGTAAAAAAAATGATTTTCAAGGTAAAAATTTTTTTTCAAGATACATTTTTTTTTTCAAGGTTAAAAATGATTTTCAAGGTAAAAAATGATTTTCTAGGTAAACATTTTTTTTCAAGGTAAAAAATGATTTTCAAGGTAAAAAATGATTTTCTAGGTAAAAAATTTTTTCAAGGTTAAAAATGATTTTCAAGGTAAAAAATGATTTTCAAGGTAAAAAAATTTTTTCAAGGTAAATTTTTTTTTCAAGGTTAATGATTTTCAAGGTAAAAAATGATTTTCAAGGTAAAAAAAAAATTTTAAGGTGAAAAAAATGTTTCAAGGTAAAAAATGATTTTCAAGGTAAAAAATGATTTTCAAGGTAAAAAATGATTTTCAAGGTAAAATTTTTTTTTCAAGATAAATTTTTTTTTTCAAGGTTAAAAATGATTTTCACGGTAAAAAATGATTTTCTAGGTAAACATTTTTTTTCAAGGTAAAAAATGATTTTCAAGGTAAAAGTTTTTTTCAACGTTAAAAATGATTTTCAAGGTAAAAAAAAAATTTTAAGGTGAAAAAAATTTTTCAAGGTAAAAAATGATTTTCAAGGTAAAAAATGATTTTCAAGGTAAAATTTTTTTTTCAAGATAAATTTTTTTTTTCAACGTTAAAAATGATTTTCAAGGTGAAAAATGATTTTCTAGGTAAACATTTTTTTTCAAGGTAAAAAATGATTTTCAAGATAAAAAATGATTTTCAAGGTAAAAAATGATTTTCAAGGTAAAAAATGATTTTCTAGGTAAAAAATTTTTTCAAGGTTAAAAATGATTTTCAAGGTAAAAAATGATTTTCAAGGTAAAAAATGATTTTCAAGGTAACATTTTTTTTTCAAGGTAAAATTTTTTTTCAAGGTTAAAAATGATTTTCAAGGTAAAAAATGATTTTCAAGGTAAAAAAAAAATTTTAAGGTGAAAAAAATGTTTCAAGGTAAAAAATGATTTTCAACGTAAAAAAAGATTTTCAAGGTAAAAATTTTTTTTCAAGATAAAATTTTTTTTTCAAGGTTAAAAATGATTTTCAAGGTAAAAAATGATTTTCTAGGTAAACATTTTTTTTCAAGGTAAAAAATGATTTTCAAGGTAAAAAATGATTTTCAAGGTAAAAAATGATTTTCAAGGTAAAAATTTTTTTTCAAGATAAAAGTTTTTTTCAACGTTAAAGATGATTTTCAAGGTAAAAAATGATTTTCAAGGTAAACATTTTTTTCAAGGTAACATTTTTTTTTCAAGGTTAAAAATGATTTTCAAGGTAAAAAATGATTTTCAAGGTAAAAAAAAAAAATTTAAGGTAAAAAATGATTTTCAAGGTAAAAAAAAAAAAGTAAGGTAAAAAATTTTTTTCTAGGTACATTTTTTTTTTTCAACAGTACAAAATGATCACTTCTTTGCCGTTTGTCGCTTACCTGTTGCTGGCGTGGAACGCGTTGCCAGATGGCAAAATGACACATTATCGTACCAGAATCCCAAAGTGTTTCGAGGGACGATTATTGTGCGTACCCGATTCGTCGTTGCTAAAGGAAAGTCTGCAGAAGTAAAAACATTATCGCTGACACGATATACTTGTATATATTATAACGTCATTGTATCTTTAAATAGGCTAACATGACAGCATTGTTTGGGGGTGGAAGCGAGTCAGCAGCCACCCGCAGAACAGCGCCCTCATGTGGCCATAAAGAGGCAAGACAACATCAGTGCAGGATGTAAATTGGGTCCCTAAACAGAATTTGATGTGAAGCCTACCATGCTATTACAATTTTTCAAAAAAAATCATATTTTCAATATCAAGTTTGATCTTTTTATTAGCTTCTTGTTATATCCGCTTCATTGATCACTATTATCTTTAGTCACACTTGTGGGTTTATTGGTACTCTGGTCTGGACCACATATAGTTTTTTTTAAAAGCTTCAAAAGGGTGTCAAACATTACAGTTCAACTATGTTCCTGTTAAACGCTGTTATGCAGTATGTGCCTTGAGCTCTTATTTTGAAGGCGCTAAGAGCGGAAGTGATGACACGTTGTAGTGGAGCGGAGGTTTTTGAAAGAAGGTAAATAAAGTGGTCCTCGTGTAAACTGGAGCCTCCGTGTTTGTTATTTTGTAGTTTCATACAGTATAGGCGACATTTATAAACCCTCGGTTACAATAATCAAAAAAAAAATTTAAAGTAAAATTTTTTTTTTCAAGGTTAAAAATGATTTTCAAGATAAAAAATGATTTTCAAGGTAAAAAATGATTTTCTAGGTAAAAATTTTTTCCAAGGTTAAAAATGATTTTCAAGGTAAAAAATGATTTTCAAGGTAAAATTTTTTTTTCAAGGTAAAATTTTCTTTCAAGGTTAAAAATGATTTTCAAGGTAAAAAATGATTTTCAAGGTAAAAAATTATTTTCAAGGTAAAAAACAAATTTTAAGGTGAAAAAAAAATTTCAAGGTAAAAAATGATTTTCAAGGTAAAAATTTTTTAAGATAAAATTTTTTTTTCAAGGTTAAACATGATTTTCAAGGTAAAAAATGATTTTCAAGGTAAAAAAAAATTTTAAGGTGAAAAAAATTTTTCAAGGTAAAAAATGATTTTCAAGGTAAAAAATGATTTTCAAGGTAAACATTTTTTTTCAAGATAATTTTTTTTTTTCAAGGTTAAAAATGATTTTCAAGGTAAAAAAAATGATTTTCTAGGTAAACATTTTTTTTCAAGGTAAATTTTTTTTTTCAACATTAAAAATGATTTTTTTTTAAAAGCTTCAAAAGGGTGTCAAACATTACAGTTCAACTATGTTCCTGTTAAACGCTGTTATACAGTATGTGCCTTGAGCTCTTATTTTGAAGGCGCTAAGAGCGGAAGTGATGACACGTTGGAGTGGAGCGGAGGTTTTTGAAAGAATGTAAATAAAGTGGTCCTCGTGTAAACTGGAGCCTCCGTGTTTGTTATTTTGTAGTTTCATACAGTATAGGCGACATTTATAAACCCTCGGTTACAATAATCAAAAAAAAAATTTAAAGTAAAATTTTTTTTTTCAAGGTTAAAAATGATTTTCAAGATAAAAAATGATTTTCAAGGTAAAAAATGATTTTCTAGGTAAAATTTTTTTCCAAGGTTAAAAATGATTTTCAAGGTAAAAAATGATTTTCAAGGTAAAAATTTTTTTTCAAGGTAAAATTTTCTTTCAAGGTTAAAAATGATTTTCAAGGTAAAAAATGATTTTCAAGGTAAAAAATGATTTTCAAGGTAAAAAACAAATTTTAAGGTGAAAAACAATTTTCAAGGTAAAAAATGATTTTCAAGGTAAAATTTTTTTTTCAAGATAAAATTTTTTTTTCAAGGTTAAACATGATTTTCAAGGTAAAAAATGATTTTCAAGGTAAAAAAAAAATTTTAAGGTGAAAAAAAATTTTCAAGGTAAAAAATGATTTTCAAGGTAAAAAATGATTTTCAAGGTAAACATTTTTTTTCAAGATAAATTTTTTTTTTCAAGGTTAAAAATGATTTTCAAGGTAAAAAAAATGATTTTCTAGGTAAACATTTTTTTTCAAGGTAAAAAATGATTTTCAAGGTAAAAAATGATTTTCAAGGTAAAAAATGATTTTCAAGGTAAAAAATTTTTTTCAAGGTAAATTTTTTTTTTCAACATTAAAAATGATTTTTTTTTAAAAGCTTCAAAAGGGTGTCAAACATTACAGTTCAACTATGTTCCTGTTAAACGCTGTTATACAGTATGTGCCTTGAGCTCTTATTTTGAAGGCGCTAAGAGCGGAAGTGATGACACGTTGTAGTGGAGCGGAGGTTTTTGAAAGAAGGTAAATAAAGTGGTCCTCGTGTAAACTGGAGCCTCCGTGTTTGTTATTTTGTAGTTTCATACAGTATAGGCGACATTTATAAACCCTCGGTTACAATAATCAAAAAAAAATTTAAAGTAAAATTTTTTTTTTCAAAGTTAAAAATGATTTTCAAGATAAAAAATGATTTTCAAGGTAAAAAATGATTTTCTAGGTAAAAAATGTTTTCAAGGTTAAAAATGATTTTCAAGGTAAAAAATGATTTTCAAGGTAAAATTTTCTTTCAAGGATAAAAATGATTTTCAAGGTAAAAAATGATTTTCAAGGTAAAAAATGATTTTCAAGGTAAAAAACAAATTTTAAGGTGAAAAACAATTTCAAGGTAAAAAATGATTTTCAAGGTAAAAAATTTTTTTCAAGATAAATTTTTTTTTTCAAGGTTAAACATGATTTTCAAGGTAAAAAAAAAATTTTAAGGTGAAAAAAAATTTTCAAGGTAAAAAATGATTTTCAAGGTAAAAAATGATTTTCAAGGTAAAAAAAAAATTTAAGGTAAAAAAAATTTTTCTAGGTAAATTTTTTTTTCCAACAGTACAAAATGATCACTTCTTTGCCGTTTGTCGCTTACCTGTTAAAAATGATTTTCAAGGTAAAATTTTTTTTTCAAGATAACATTTTTTTTTCAAGGTTAAACATGATTTTCAAGGTAAAAAATTATTTTCAAGGTAAAATAAAAATTTTAAGGTGAAAATAATTTTTCAAGGTAAAAAATGATTTTCAAGGTAAAAAATGATTTTCAAGGTAAAAAATGATTTTCAAGGTAAAAAAAATTTTTCAAGATAATTTTTTTTTTCAAGGTTAAAAATGATTTTCAAGGTAAAAAATGATTTTCTAGGTAAACATTTTTTTTCAAGGTAAAAAATGATTTTCAAGGTAAAAAATGATTTTCAAGGTAAATTTTTTTTTTCAACGTTAAAAATGATTTTTTTAAAAAGGGTGTCAAACATTACAGTTCAACAATTCTTACTGTACACTAGATATTGAATTAGTTCATATAAAACAAGGGTGTCCAAAATGTGGCCCCGGGGGCAGCTCGAGTTGTATTGGCCCGCAATGTTGTTGAGAAAAACCTGTAAAATAGTAAAAAAAAAATTAAAAAAAGAACAAAATGAGGCATTGTAATGAGAACAAAGCTGAAAATGTGAAAAGTCTAAGCACGTGAGGGAGTTTTGATATATATTTTTTAATGCTTCAAATTGACATCATAACTAATTGCCAGCTTTGTGTCATACGTGACAAATTCATATTATTATCAAAATGTCAGCTTGTTCACATTACATATTACATTTTTGTTTTTCCTCTTACATTTTTACTGTTTTTTTTTTTTTTGACAATATGTCGCAGGCCAACATAACCCCAGCTGATGTACGCAAATGGCCCCATGTCCTCACTTTGGACACCCCTGCAATGAGTCATAATAATCACCTATAAATTATAGCTATAACTCAAGTTATGTCTTTAAACATATGCCATGTCTGATTTTAGCATTTCTTTTTATAAAATAAAAACATATCAAAATGGCCCCCCCATACTTTGACTTTTTGTTTTGTGGCCCCGGGTGGAAAAAAGTTTGGACACCGCTTTTCTAAAACAATCGAGTTATTTGTCATAAATTGCAGTGGAAAGCCTGAAATGGCGTATTTTCACAAACGCTATTTTTGAGTTTATATAGATCACCGCCCAATATTGTGCTTATGGAACTGTTAATATAGCAGTTTGTAAACGGAATTAATTATAATTATGACAGCTCATAGATTTATTTTCCCCCCCCCCCGTTTTAGTGACAACAAAAGACTTTTTTTTTTTTTTTCCATCCATCCATCCATCTTCTTCCGCTTATCCGAGGTCGGGTCGCGGGCGCAGCAGCCTAAGCAGGGAAGCCCAGACTTCCCTCTCCCCAGCCACTTCGTCCAGCTCCTCCCGGGGGATCCCGAGGCGTTCCCAGGCCAGCCGGGAGACATAGTCTTCCCAACGTGTCCTGGGTCTTCCCCGTGGCCTCCTACCGGTCGGACGTGCCCGAAACACCTCCCTAGGGAGGCGTTCGGGTGGCATCCTGACCAGATGCCCGAACCACCTCATCTGACTCCTCTCCATGTGGAGGAGCAGCGGCTTTACTTTGAGCTCCCCCCGGATGACAGAGCTTCTCACCCTATCTCTAAGGGAGAGCCCCGCCACCCGGCGGAGGAAACTCATTTGGGCCGCTTGTACCCGTGATCTTGTCCTTTCGGTCATAACCCAAAGCTCATGACCATAGGTGAGGATGGGAACGTAGATCGACCGGTAAATCGAGAGCTTTGCCTTCCGGCTCAGCTCCTTCTTCACCACAACGGATCGATACAGCGTCCGCATTACTGAAGACGCCGCACCGATCCGCCTGTTGATCTCACGATCCACTCTTCCCTCACTCGTGAACAAGACTCCGAGGTACTTGAACTCCTCCACTTGGGGAAAGATCTCCTCCCCCAACCCGGAGATGGCACTCCACCCTTTTCCGGGAGAGAACCATGGACTCGGACTTGGAGGTGCTGATTCTCATCCCAGTCGCTTCACACTCGGCTGCGAACCGATCCAGTGAGAGCTGAAGATCTTGGCCGGAGGAAGCCATCAGGACCACATCATCTGCAAATAGCAGAGACCTAATCCTGCAGCCACCAAACCAGATCCCCTCAACGCCTTGACTGCGCCTAGGAATTCTGTCCATAAAAGTTCAGAACAGAATGGGTGACAAAGGGCAGCCTTGGCGGAGTCCAACCTTCACTGGAAACGTGTCCGACTTACTGCCGGCAATGCGGACCAAGCTCTGACACTGATCATACAGGGAGCGGACTGCCACAATCAGACAGTCCGTTACCCCATACTCTCTGAGCACTCCCCACAGGACTTCCCGGGGTACACGGTCGAATGCCTTCTCCAAGTCCACAAAACACATGTAGACTGGTTGGGCAAACTCCCATGCACCCTCAAGGACCCTGCCGAGAGTATAGAGCTGGTCCACAGTTCCACGACCAGGACGAAAACCACACTGTTCCTCCTGAATCCGAGGTTCGACTATCCGGCGTAGCCTCCTCTCCAGTACACCTGAATAGACCTTACCGGGAAGGCTGAGGAGTGTGATCCCACGATAGTTGGAACACACCCTCCGGTTCCCTTTCTTAAAGAGAGGAACCACCACCCCGGTCTGCCAATCCAGAGGTACCGCCCCCGATGTCCACGCGATGTTGCAGAGTCTTGTCAACCAAGACAGCCCCACAGCATCCAGAGCCTTAAGGAACTCCGGGCGGATCTCATCCACCCCCGGGGCCTTGCCACCGAGGAGCTTTTTAACTACCTCGGCAACCTCAGCCCCAGAAATAGGAGAGCCCACCACAGACTCCCCAGGCACTGCTTCCTCATAGGAAGACGTGCTGGTGGGATTGAGGAGGTCTTCGAAGTATTCCCTCCACCGATCCACAACATCCGCAGTCGAGGTCAGCAGAACACCATCCTCACCATACACGGTGTTGACACTGCACTGCTTCCCCTTCCTGAGGCGGCGGATGGTGGTCCAGAATTGCTTCGAAGCCGTCCGGAAGTCTTTTTCCATGGCCTCCCCGAACTCCTCCCATGTCCGAGTTTTTGCCTCCGCGACCGCTGAAACCGCACACCGCTTGGCCTGTCGGTACCTGTCCGCTGCCTCAGGAGTCCCATGAGCCAAAAGAACCCGATAGGACTCCTTCTTCAGCTTGACGGCATCCCTCACCGCCGGCGTCCACCAACGGGTTCTAGGATTACCGCCACGACAGGCACCAACTACCTTGCGGCCACTAAATGATTAATAAAAATGAAATTAAAAAAGGTATTCTTCTGCATTCCCGAACTGACAAAAAAGTTCGGTGTGGATTTTTCCGGGTGAAGGCGTCATTATGGTGCAAAACCACTTCTGTACTGTAGATGTCAGTCATGCTATCCTAGTGAGACATTAACCGTAGAAGAAGAAAGCAGCAGCTAACGTGTTAGCATTTCTAGTTTTTTTGCGGAATTAGCGACGATTATGACAACGAAAGACAATTTTATCTTTTTTAAATGATTAATAATGTAACCGAGGGTTTATATATGTCGCCTATACTGGATTAAACTACAAAATAAACACGGAGGGTCCAGTTTTACACGAGGACCACTTTTATTTCCTTTGTTTTCAAACTCCGCTCCACCACTTCCGCCTTCAAAATAAGAGCTCAAGGCATATACTGTATAACAGCTTATAACAGGAACTTAACATCACGAAGAGGCAAGTCCATAAAAACAGGTTACATTAATAATAATGAAATTAAATGTATTGTTCTGCATTCCCGAACTGACAAAAAAAAACTTTTTAAACATAAACAGTCGGTGTGGCTTCTTCCGGGTAAATAAAGCAAGTGTTGTTAGGGTGTAACACCACTTCTGTACTCTAGATGGCAGTCATGTATCCTAGTGAGACATTAACCGTAGAAGAAGAAAGCAGCAGCTAACGTGTTAGCATTTCTCGTTTTTTTTTGCGGAATTAGCGACGATTATGACAACGAAAGACAATTTTATCTTTTTTAAATGATTAATAATGTAACCGAGGGTTTATATATGTCGCCTATACTGGATAAAACTACAAAATAAACACGGAGGCTCCAGTTTTACACGAGGACCACTTTTATTTCCTTTGTTTTCAAACTCCGCTCCACCACTTCCGCCTTCAAAATAAGAGCTCAAGGCATATACTGTATAACAGGAACTTAACATCACAAAGAGGCAAGTCCATAAAAACAGGTTACATTAATAATAATGAAATTAAATGTATTGTTCTGCATTCCCGAACTGACAAAAAAAACGTTTTAAACATAAACAGTCGGTGTGGCTTTTTCCGGGTGAAGAAGGCAAGCGTCATTATGGTGCAATACCACTTCTGTACTCTAGATGTCAGTCATGCTATCCTAGTGAGGCGTAGAAGAAGAAAGCATTTCTCGGTTTTTTTTGCGGAATTAGCGACGATTATGACAACAAAAGACAATTTTATCTTTTTTAAATGATTAATAATGTAACCGAGGGTTTATATATGTCGCCTATACTGGATAAAACTACACAATAAACACGGAGGCTCCAGTTTTACACGAGGACCACTTTTATTTCCTTTGTTTTCAAACTCCGCTCCACCACTTCCGCCTTCAAAATAAGAGCTCAAGGCATATATTGTATAACAGGAACTTAACATCACAAAGAGGCAAGTCCATAAAAACAGGTTACATTAATAATAATGAAATTAAATGTATTGTTCTGCATTCCCGAACTGACAAAAAAAAACGTTTTAAACATAAACAGTCGGTGTGGCTTTTTCCGGGTGAAGAAGGCAAGCGTCATTATGGTGCAATACCACTTCTGTACTCTAGATGTCAGTCATGCTATCCTAGTGAGGCGTAAACCGTAGAAGAAGAAAGCATTTCTCGGTTTTTTTTTTGCGGAATTAGCGACGATTATGACAACGAAAGACAATTTTATCTTTTTTAAATGATTAATAATGTAACCGAGGGTTTATATATGTCGCCTATACTGGATAAAACTACAAAATAAACACGGAGGCTCCAGTTTTACACGAGAACCACTTTTATTTCCTTTGTTTTCAAACTCCGCTCCACCACTTCCGCCTTCACAATAAGAGCTGAAGGCATATACTGACAGCTTATAACAGGAACTTAACATCACAAAGAGGCAAGTCCATAAAAACAGGTTACATTAATAATAATGAAATTAAATGTATTGTTCTGCATTCCCGAACTGACAAAAAAAAAACTTTTTAAACATAAACAGTCGGTGTGGCTTCTTCCGGGTAAATAAAGCAAGTGTTGTTAGGGTGTAATACCACTTCTGTACTCTAGATGGCAGTCATGCTATCCGAGTGAGGCGTTAACCGTAGAAGAAGCAGCAGCTAACGTGTTGGCATGTCTCGTTTTTTGCGGAATTAGCGACGATTATGACAACGAAAGACAATTTTATCTTTTTTAAATGATTAATAATGTAACCGAGGGTTTATATATGTCGCCTATACTGGATAAAACTACACAATAAACACGGAGGCTCCAGTTTTACACGAGGACCACTTTTACTTCCTTTGTTTTCAAACTCCGCTCCACCACTTCCGCCTTCAAAATAAGAGCTCAAGGCATATACTGACAGCTTATAACAGGAACTTAACATCACTAAGAGGCATGTCCATAAAAATAGGTTACATTAATAATAATGAAATTAAATGTATTGTTCTGCATTCCCGAACTGACAAAAAAAACGTTTTAAACATAAACAGTCGGTGTGGCTTCTTCCGGGTAAATAAAGCAAGTGTTGTTAGGGTGTAATACCACTTCTGTACTCTAGATGGCAGTCATGCTATCCGAGTGAGGCGTAAACCGTAGAAGAAGAAAGCAGCAGCTAACGTGTTAGCATTTCTCGTTTTTTTGCGGAATTAGCGACGATTATGACAACAAAAGACAATTTTATCTTTTTTAAATGATTAATAATGTAACCGAGGGTTTATATATGTCGCCTATACTGGATAAAACTACACAATAAACACGGAGGCTCCAGTTTTACACGAGGACCACTTCTATTTCGTTTGTTTTCAAACTCCACTTCCGCTTAGCGCCTTCAAAATAAGAGCTCAAAGCATATACTGTATAACAGCTTATAACAGGAACTTAACATCACGAAGAGGCAATTCCATAAAAACAGGTTACATTAATAATAATGAAATTAAATGTATTGTTCTGCATTCCCGAACTGACAAAAAAAACCTTTTTAAACATAAACAGTCGGTGTGGTTTCTTCCGGGTAAATAAAGCAAGTGTTGTTAGGGTGTAATACCACTTCTGTACTCTAGATGGCAGTCATGCTATCCGAGGAGGCGTAAACCGTAGAAGAAGCAGCAGCTAACGTGTTAGCATGTCTCGTTTTTTGCGGAATTAGCGACGATTATGACAACAAAAGACAACTTTATCTTTTTTAAATGATTAATAATGTAACCGAGGGTTTATATATGTCGCCTATACTGGATACAACTACACAATAAACACGGAGGCTCCAGTTTTACAGGAGGACCACTTTTATTTCGTTTGTTTTCAAACTCCACTTCCGCTTAGCGCCTTCAAAATAAGAGCTCAAGGCATATACTGTATAACAGCTTATAACAGGAACTTAACATCACGAAGAGGCAAGTCCATAAAAAACAGCTTACATTAATAATACTGAGATTAAATGTATTGTTCTGCATTCCCGAACTGACAAAAAAAAACTTTTTAAACATAAACAGTCGGTGTGGCTTTTTCCGGGTAAATAAAGCAAGTGTTGTTAGGGTGTAATACCACTTCTGTACTCTAGATGGCAGTCATGCTATCCGAGTGAGGTGTTAACCGTAGAAGAAGCAGCAGCTAACGTGTTAGCATGTCTCGTTTTTTGCGGAATTAGCGACGATTATGACAACAAAAGACAATTTTATCTTTTTTAAATGATTAATAATGTAACCGAGGGTTTATATATGTCGCCTATACTGGATAAAACTACACAATAAACACGGAGGCTCCAGTTTTACACGAGGACCACTTTTATTTCGTTTGTTTTCAAACTCCACTTCCGCTTAGCGCCTTCAAAATAAGAGCTCAAGGCATATACTGTATAACAGCTTATAACAGGAACTTAACATGACAAAGAGGCAAGTCCATAAAAACAGGTTACATTAATAATAATGAAATTAAATATATTGTTCTGCATTCCCGAACTGACAAAAAAAACGTTTTAAACATAAACAGTCGGTGTGGCTTTTTCCGGGTAAATAAAGCAAGCGTTGTTAGGGTGTAATACCACTTCTGTACTCTAGATGGCAGTCATGCTATCCGAGTGAGGCGTTAACCGTAGAAGAAGCAGCAGCTAACGTGTTAGCATGTCTCGTTTTTTGCGGAATTAGCGACGATTATGACAACAAAAGACAATTTTATCTTTTTTAAATGATTAATAATGTAACCGAGGGTTTATATATGTCGCCTATACTGGATAAAACTACACAATAAACACGGAGGCTCCAGTTTTACACGAGGACCACTTTTATTTCGTTTGTTTTCAAACTCCACTTCCGCTTAGCGCCTTCAAAATAAGAGCTCAAGGCGTATACTGTATAACAGCTTATAACAGGAACTTAACATCACAAAGAGGCAAGTCCATAAAAAACAGCTTACATTAATAATACTGAGATTAAATGTATTGTTCTGCATTCCCGAACTGACAAAAAAAAACTTTTTAAACATAAACAGTCGGTGTGGCTTCTTCCGGGTAAATAAAGCAAGTGTTGTTAGGGTGTAATACCACTTCTGTACTCTAGATGGCAGTCATGCTATCCGAGTGAGGCGTTAACCGTAGAAGAAGAAAGCAGCAGCTAACGTGTTAGCATTTCTCGTTTTTTGCGGAATTAGCGACGATTATGACAACAAAAGACAATTTTATCTTTTTTAAATGATTGATAATGTAACCGAGGGTTTATATATGTCGCCTATACTGGATAAAACTACACAATAAACACGGAGGCTCCAGTTTTACACGAGGACCACTTTTATTTCCTTTGTTTTCAAACTCCGCTCCACCACTTCCGCCTTCAAAATAAGAGCTCAAGGCATATATTGTATAACAGGAACTTAACATCACAAAGAGGCAAGTCCATAAAAACAGGTTACATTAATAATAATGAAATTAAATGTATTGTTCTGCATTCCCGAACTGACAAAAAAAAACGTTTTAAACATAAACAGTCGGTGTGGCTTTTTCCGGGTGAAGAAGGCAAGCGTCATTATGGTGCAATACCACTTCTGTACTCTAGATGTCAGTCATGCTATCCTAGTGATGCGTAAACCGTAGAAGAAGAAAGCATTTCTCGGTTTTTTTTTGCGGAATTAGCGACGATTATGACAACAAAAGACAATTTTATCTTTTTTAAATGATTAATAATGTAACTGAGGGTTTATATATGTCGCTTATACTGGATAAAACTACAAAATAAACACGGAGGCTCCAGTTTTACACGAGGACCACTTTTATTTCCTTTGTTTTCAAACTCCGCTCCACCACTTCCGCCTTCAAAATAAGAGCTCAAGGCATATACTGTATAACAGCTTATAACAGGAACTTAACATCACGAAGAGGCAAGTCCATAAAAACAGGTTACATTAATAATAATGAAATTAAATGTATTGTTCTGCATTCCCGAACTGACAAAAAAAAACTTTTTAAACATAAACAGTCGGTGTGGCTTCTTCCGGGTAAATAAAGCAAGTGTTGTTAGGGTGTAATACCACTTTTGTACTCTAGATGGCAGTCATGCTATCCGAGTGAGGCGTTAACCGTAGAAGAAGCAGCAGCTAATGTGTTAGCATTTCTCGTTTTTTTGCGGAATTAGCGACGATTATGACAACAAAAGACAATTTTATCTTTTTTAAATGATTAATAATGTAACCGAGGGTTTATATATGTCGCCTATACTGGATAAAACTACACAATAAACACGGAGGCTCCAGTTTTACACGAGGACCACTTTTATTTCGTTTGTTTTCAAACTCCACTTCCGCTTAGCGCCTTCAAAATAAGAGCTCAAGGCATATACTGTATAACAGCTTATAACAGGAACTTAACATCACAAAGAGGCACGTCCATAAAAAACAGCTTACATTAATAATACTGAGATTAAATGTATTGTTCTGCATTCCCGAACTGACAAAAAAAACTTTTTAAACATAAACAGTCATTAAACATTAGGGTGTAATACCACTTTTGTACTCTAGATGGCAGTCATGCTATCCGAGTGAGGCGTTAACCGTAGAAGAAGCAGCAGCTAACGTGTTAGCATGTGTCGTTTTTTGCGGAATTAGCGACGATTAAAACCTATTGGTTCGATATTTTGCATTATGCGTTAATATATATATATTTTTCAACCAACATACCGGTAAACATGGAGGCTCTGGTCGGATACAGCGGGTCGTCGTCGGAGTCTGACGGCGACGAGGAGCCGTCTGTCTGCAAGAATGATGGCGGAAGGTAAATTAAAGCACAATTATTTGCTCCTGCAGGCCAATTATTTCTACTAAATATGCCAGATCTTCTGTTTGTTTCTTTCCGATCTGATACAGAGTAAAATTCAGGCTAAAAAGTAGTTCCTAGCATGTAGACAAGACCTTAATGATAGAGTTACTTGTTCCTGTTGATATACATTCTCACATAACTGAAGTATCGATATTGTGCTTTGAGAATCGATATAAGAGCCTAAGTATCATGTGTGGACATTTCAGTATCGATCCGCACATCGCCGATGTCAAACTGGAGGCCCGGGGCCATTTTTGGCCCGCCACTTCATTTTATGTGGCCTGGGAATAAAATACGTCCATCTTTTCTATCTAAATGTATTCACTCTTACAATTTTGACAGAGAAAACACACACATTTTAAACATATGTAATATTGCAACAAATATAATACAGTCCAAACATCCATCCAGTTTCTACCGCTTGTCCCTTTCGGGGTCGCAGGGGGTGCTGGAGCCTATCCCGGCTACATTCAGGCATACATTTTTAGTTCAATTAAAAACAAATACCAAGATATCTGTTACCCATCCAATTGTACGCTGTAAAAATGACAATGACTTTGCGATACTGTTACAGTTTTCCATTTACTGTAACACACTGTAGATTTTATGATAAGAAAACTAGCAGTTCAGTTGCCAGAATTTTACAGTCAAAAAACTGTTGCACATTTTTTCCATTTAATTGTAATAAAAAATAACTATAGTTTTTACTGTAAAAAAACCCCAACTAAATTGGCAACTCAGTTGCCAGAATTTTTGTCAAAAAGTTGCAGCTTTTTTTCCCCATTTATTGTAATAAAACATAATAGTTTTACTGTTAAAAAAAATCTAAACCGGCAGTTCAGTTGCCAGAATTTTACAGTCAAAAAACTGTTGCACATTTTTTCCATTTATTGTAATAAAAAATAACTAGTTTTTACTGTAAAAAAAAAAAACCTAAACTGGAAATTCAGTTGCCAGAATTTTACAGTCAAAACTGTTGCACATTTTTTCCATTTATTGTAATTAAAAAAAACTGTAGTTTTTACTATAAAAAACCCCCTAAACTGGCAGTTCAGTTGCCAGAATTTTACAGTCAAAAAACTGTTGCACATTTTTTCCATTTAATTGTAATAAAAAACAACTAGTTTTTACTGTAAAAAAAACAAACAACTAAATTGGCAACTCAGTTGCCAGAATTTTTGTCAAAAAGTTGCAGCGCTTTTTTTTTCCATTTATTGTAATAAAACATAATAGTTTTACTGTTAAAAAAAACCTAAACCGGCAGTTCAGTTGCCAGAATTTTACAGTCAAAAAACTGTTGCACATTTTTTCCATTTATTGTAATAAAAAAATAACTAGTTTTTACTGTAAAAAAAAACAAACTTAAATTGGCAACTCAGTTGCCAGAATTTTACAGTTAAAAATTGTTGCACACTTTTTCCATTTATTGTAATAAAAAATAAGTAGTTTTTACTGTAAAAAAAACCTAAACTGAAAATTCAGTTGCCAGAATTTTACAGTCAAAAAACTGTTGCACATTTTTTCCATTTAATTGTAATAAAAAATAACTATAGTTTTTACTGTAAAAAAAACCAACTAAATTGGCAACTCAGTTGCCAGAATTTTACAGTCAAAAAAACTGTTGCATTTTTTCCATTTATTGTGATAAAAAATAACTAGTTTTTACTGTAAAAAAAACAACAACCATAAATTGGCAACTCAGTTGCCAAAATTTTAGTTAAAAATTGTTGCACTTTTTCCATTTATTGTAATAAAAAATAACTAGTTTTTACTGTAAAAAAAAAAAAAACCTAAACTGGAAATTCAGTTGCCAGAATTGTAGTCAAAACTGTTACACATTTTTTCCATTTATTGTAATAAAAAAAACTGTAGTTTTTACTGTAAAAAAAAAACCCTAAACTGGCAGTTCAGTTGCCAGAATTTTACAGTCAAAAAACTGTTGCACATTTTTTCCATTTAATTGTAATAAAAAATAACTATAGTTTTTACTGTAAAAAAACCCCAACTAAATTGGCAACTCAGTTGCCAGAATTTTAGTCAAAAAGTTGTAGCGCATTTTTTCCATTTATTGTAATAAAACATAATAGTTTTACTGTTAAAAAACCTAAACCGGCAGTTCAGTTGCCAGAATTTTACAGTCAAAAAACTGTTGCACATTTTTTCCATTTATTGTAATAAATAACTAGTTTTTACTGTAAAAAAAAAAAAAAAAACCTTAAATTGGCAACTCAGTTGCCAAAATTTTACAGTTAAAAATGGTTGCACTTTTTCCATTTATTGTATTAAATAACTAGTTTTTACTGTAAAAAAAAAAACCTAAACTGGAAATTCAGTTGTCAGAATTTTACAGTCAAAACTGTTGCACATTTTTTTCCATTTATTGTAATAAAAAAAAACTGTAGTTTTTACTGTAAAAAAACCCCTAAACTGGCAGTTCAGTTGCCAGAATTGTAGTCAAAAAACTGTTGCACATTTTTTCCATTTAATTGTAATAAAAAATAACTATAGTGTTTACTGTAAAAAAAAAAAAAACTAAATTGGCAACTCAGTTGCCAGAATTTTAGTCAAAAAGTTGTAGCGCATTTTTTCCATTTATTGTAATAAAACATAATAGTTTTACTGTTAAAAAAACCTAAACCGGCAGTTCAGTTGCCAGAATTTTACAGTCAAAAAACTGTTGCACATTTTTTCCATTTATTGTAATAATAAATAACTAGTTTTTACTGTAAAAAAAAACCAACCTTAAATTGGAAACTCAGTTGCCAAAATTTTACAGTTAAAAATTGTTACACTTTTTCCATTTATTGTAATAAAAAATAACTAGTTTTTACTGTAAAAAAAAAACTAAACTGGAAATTCAGTTGCCAGAATTTTACAGTCAAAACGGTTGCACATTTTTTCCATTTATTGTAATAAAACACAATAGTTTTACTGTTAAAAAAACCTAAACCGGCAGTTCAGTTGCCAGAATTTTACAGTCAAAAAACTGTTGCACATTTTTTCCATTTAATTGTAATAAAAAATAACTATAGTTTTTACTGTAAAAAAACAACAACTAAATTGGCAACTCAGTTGCCAGAATTTTAGTCAAAAAGTTGTAGCGCATTTTTTCCATTTATTGTAATAAAACATAATAGTTTTACTGTTAAAAAAACCTAAACCGGCAGTTCAGTTGCCAGAATTTTACAGTCAAAAAACTGTTGCACATTTTTTCCATTTATTGTAATAATAAATAACTAGTTTTTACTGTAAAAAAAACCAACCTTAAATTGGAAACTCAGTTGCCAAAATTTTACAGTTAAAAATTGTTACACTTTTTCCATTTATTGTAATAAAAAATAACTAGTTTTTACTGTAAAAAAAAAACTAAACTGGAAATTCAGTTGCCAGAATTTTACAGTCAAAACGGTTGCACATTTTTTCCATTTATTGTAATAAAACACAATAGTTTTACTGTTAAAAAAACCTAAACTGGCAGTTCAGTTGCCAGAATTTTACAGTCAAAAAACTGTTGCACATTTTTTCCATTTAATTGTAATAAAAAATAACTATAGTTTTTACTGTAAAAAAACAACAACTAAATTGGCAACTCAGTTGCCAGAATTTTAGTCAAAAAGTTGTAGCGCATTTTTTCCATTTATTGTAATAAAACATAATAGTTTTACTGTTAAGAAAACCTAAACCGGCAGTTCAGTTGCCAGAATTTTACAGTCAAAAAACTGTTGCACATTTTTTCCATTTATTGTAATAATAAATAACTAGTTTTTACTGTAAAAAAAACAACCTTAAATTGGCAACTCAGTTGCCAAAATTTTACAGTTAAAAATTGTTGCACTTTTTCCATTTATTGTAATAAAAAATAACTAGTTTTTACTGTAAAAAAAAAAACCTAAACTGGAAATTCAGTTGCCAGAATTTTACAGTCAAAACTGTTGCACATTTTTTCCATTTATTGTAATAAAAAAAACCTGTAGTTTTTACTGTAAAAAAACCCCTAAACTGGCAGTTCAGTTGCCAGAATTTTACAGTCAAAAAACTGTTGCACATTTTTTCCATTTAATTGTAATAAAAAATAACTATAGTTTTTACTGTAAAAAAAAACAACTAAATTGGCAACTCAGTTGCCAGAATTTTAGTCAAAAAGTTGTAGCGCATTTTTTCCATTTATTGTAATAAAACATAATAGTTTTACTGTTAAAAAAAACCTAAACCGGCAGTTCAGTTGCCAGAATTTTACAGTCAAAAAACTGTTGCACATTTTTTCCATTTATTGTAATAACTAGTTTTTACTGTAAAAAAAAAACAACCTTAAATTGGAAACTCAGTTGCCAAAATTTTACAGTTAAAAATTGTTGCACTTTTTCCATTTATTGTAATAAAAAATAACTAGTTTTTACTGTAAAAAAAAAAAAAACCTAAACTGGAAATTCAGTTGCCAGAATTTTAGTCAAAACTGTTGCACATTTTTTCCATTTGTTGTAATAAAAAAAACTGTAGTTTTTACTGTAAAAAAAACCCTAAACTGGCAGCTCAGTTGTCAGAATTGTACTTGTTTACTGTTATATGCTGTAAAACTATTGTTTATTTTTAAGGTAAAATTCTCACACTGGTATAAGAGCTGCATTCATTAAATTTTCAGTGTAAAAACATTTTTCATCATATATTTTCCACACTATATATGCTGTGAAATGAGGTATTTACACAAATATTCTGTAAATGTTTATTTACGTACCTTAATTGTTTCCAAACGGTGTCTGTAACACGGCAGTAAAACGGATGATCAAACAAAACAGAAGTTATGGTCATGGAGCCACTAGTATCAGCTACACAGACTCAATAACTCCACGGTGACATTTTGGTGAAAAACCAAAACAACAAGAATGCTATTGTAAGTTAATAATACTAACAAAGACACTAGTTCATGTTAGCATATCAGCTAATGCTAAAGTTTCAGTTTCATATTGTAAAACTTCCAAAAGTTGCTCGGAGTGATGAATGAAGAATCCACAAGAGTAGAAACGCTAGGGACGGCTACAAGATGGAACGGCACTTCTACTTCCGGTTGAAAGCGCTAAGTGGAAGGACGCTGCAGCACCTCCAGTGACGAACAGTAGCACACATTTTCAGTGCATTTTCTCGTTTTTACCTATTTGCATTCTGGCCGTCAGCCAGGAAAAAGCCATAAATTAGCCGCACCGTTTTCTAAGCCGCGGGGTTCAAGGCGTAGGAAAAAAGTAGCGTCTTATAGTCCGGATTCAATGGTAATAATCCGTTTATTTACATAGTCACTCGCGCCTCAAAGGGCTTCACAAACTCACGACGACATCCCTGATCTGTCCCCACATCCGGGCAAGGAAAAACTCCAAAAGCCAGGGAACGCACGGCAATAATCCTCATACATGAATGTATTATTTACTGTTACTGGTTAGTTATCTTCTAATGCTGCTTTTCCAAAGGGACCTCCTCCACGGGGCAGCACCCGACTCAAAGACGAGGAACTTCTTACTGGAGCCCGCGTCCAGCGAGTCCGATCAGTCCGACCACGAGGGTCCACTCCCGGCGCCACCCAAACCACGTCCGGCCGCTCCACCCCCCGCGTACAAGCTGCCCCCGCCCCGCCTGCAAGCCTGCACGGAGAGCAGCGTGTTCGCCAACCCCTTCAAGGCGCAGGCGGAGCGGAAGCTGAGCGCCCTGCAGAAACACGTGCCGCTCACCGTGCACGCCAAGCCCTCGCAGATCGGCGGCAAGAGGATCTGTGCCGCGTACAGGAAGGACGGACGATGCCGATTCGGCATCAAGTGCAAGTTCGCGCACGACAGCGATCTTCAGACGGCGGCCGTCGCCCCCGGCGACCGCCGTCCGGCCGAGGGCGGGCCGGGCGTCTCCGACGAGCCTCGGCGAGAGGCGGCGCCGGAAGGGTCGGAAGGTCAGCGGGGCAAGAAGAGGAGGGTGGGCGTGAGCGACACGCTGATCCCGCCCAAAAAAGCCATGAAGCAGTACAAAATGCTGAGGGGCAAAGAAAAACTCAACATGTACTGAGAAATAAATACTGTTAGGACTTTTATTTACAGCTGATGACTAAACATGTCCTGTACTAAATATGTACAGTACAAGATATTACTACTACTGACATCCTTCACTCTATATATTCATCGTTATATACACAGGAGTCCTCCCTCCTTAATTGGTTCCAGACCTTTCTTTTGCAAAGTAGGAATCAAATATTTTCTGCATTTTTTTTTTTTTTTATAAATAAGAATCCATTTTTAAGATCAGTTTTAGGCCCATATTTCACTTGCTCAGTTCATTTATTTTCACTCCCCAACGTGAATATTGACTTATCCATCTGTATGTGCCAAGATAAACGCCATTACGCTATTGCCTGAATAGAGTTTTAAAAACTCAATTTAAAACCTCTAAAGGCCTAGTGGCCACATGCGTGGACAGCACCTGTAAGCTCTTGTGTACACTACTGAATTGGGGTCTTATGGCCACGTATGTGGACACTTATACTGCCATCTGGTGGTGTCAGAAGAGTATAACATACAATGGAATTTGGGGGGAAAAGTGTAAAAATAAGAATTAGCATGTCACTAAACATGAAGTACACGTGTGTGTACTTATGGACTAAGTACATCATATCAAAAGATGATTCTTAGTTTTTATTCTAATTAGGGTCCAATAAGCCCAAATAGCAAAGAGAAATAAAAAAATTGCATGTAAACAAACATCTTGGGCCTTAAGAGGTTAAAATAAGACTTTTTGCAATACGTTTTGAGGCCATGCAACCAGAAATATATTTTCCAACCTGTAACCCGTTTTGAAAAAGTTCCACCTGTAAGCTCTTATTTCCAAAATGGTGTACACTACTGAATTGGGGTCTTATGGCCACGTATGTGGACACTTATACTGCCATCTGGTGGTGTCAGAAGAGTATAACATACAATGGAATTTGGGGGGAAAAGTGTAAAAATAAGAATTAGCATGTCACTAAACATGAAGTACACGTGTGTGTACTTATGGACTAAGTACATCATATCAAAAGATGATTCTTAGTTTTTATTCTAATTAGGGTCGAATAAGCCCAAATAGCAAAGAGAAATAAAAAAATTGCATGTAAACAAACATCTTGGGCCTTAAGAGGTTAAAATAAGACTTTTTGCAATACGTTTTGAGGCCATGCAACCAGAGAGATATTTTCCAACCTGTAACCCGTTTTGAAAAAGTTCCACCTGTAAGCTCTTATTTCCAAAATGGTGTACACTACTGAATTGGGGTCTTATGGCCACTTATGTGGACACTTATACTGCCATCTGGTGGTGTCAGAAGAGTATAACATACAATGGAATTTGGGGGGGAAAGTGTAAAAATAAGAACTAGCATGTCCTTAAACATGAAGTACACGTTTGTGTACTTCTGGACTAAGTACATCATATCAAAAGATGATTCTTAGTTTTTATTCTAATTAGGGTCGAATAAGCCCAAATAGCGAAGATACATTTAAAAAAAGCATGTAAACAAACAGCTTGGGCCTTAAGAGGTTAAAATAAGACTTTTTGCAATACGTTTTGAGGCCATGCAACCAGAAATATATTTTCCAACCTGTAACCCGTTTTGAAAAAGTTCCACCTGTAAGCTCTTATTTCCAAAATGGTGTACACTACTGAATTGGGGTCTTATGGCCACTTATGTGGACACTTATACTGCCATCTGGTGGTGTCAGAAGAGTATAACATACAATGGAATTTGGGGGGAAATGTGTAAAAATAAGAACTAGCATGTCCTTAAACATGAAGTACACGTTTGTGTACTTATGGACTAAGTACATATCAAAAGATGATTCTTAGTTTTTATTCTAATTAGGGTCGAATAAGCCCAAATAGCAAAGAGAAATAAAAAAAATTGCTTGTAAACAAACAGCTTGGGCCTTAAGAGGTTAAAATAAGACTTTTTGCAATACGTTTTGAGGCCATGCAACCAGAAATATATTTTCCAACCCGTTTTGACAAAGTTCCACTATGACAAATCAAACATTGCAAGAAGAGAATTGATTCTGAATGGAGTTGTGAGCTGCCCGTCATTTTTCATGTGACTTTTGTAGCTGTATGTGAAAATGGCGCCGCTAAAGTGTCAGCCGGTTGCAACAGCTCCGTGCTTTTATGTCTTCCTTAGTTGTTTTTAATGTTTCCCTTTTGAATTGATTAACGTGGACCGCGACTTAAACAAGTTGAAAAACTTATTGGAGTGTTACCATTTAGTGGTCAATTGTAGGGAATATGTACTGTACAATCTACTAATAAAAGTTTCAATCAATCAATCAATCAATGGTTTTAACCCCAACAAGGTGGCAGAACTTCAGCTTTTAATACTTTTTGTGGACTTTTTGAATCTGCACTGCAACAAAATCATTTCCCCATCGTGATATAAATAAGGGTGCACAAAAAAATAATTCACATCTGAATCACGATTTGTATCCTGAATCGATTCATAATTTTGATAAATATTATTTATCAGAATCAATTTAAAATTAAAGCTGCAAGCAGCATTGGTCGGGCCCGCATATTTGGCAGGTGCTAGTCCTAAATGTCCCAATACTTTTGTCCAGTGATAGTCCTAAGTGTCCCAATACTTTTGTCTACTTTTAGTCTGAAGTGTCCCAAGACTTTTGTCTAGTGTACCTACGTTGTCTGCATTGTGTGGGCACGCTGGTGCTTCCTGCTTTTAAGCAGCAGCATCAGCGCAGCGGGTCTTTGAAGGGTCATAAAATCAAAACCGGAGCAGTTAGAAAAAAAGCGCTTCTGTCATTGTAATCACAAGGGTTCAATCTCTCTCCTGTGTTAGTTGGAAGGCGAAAAGACAAACGCGCTCAGAGGAGATAGTTTTTGAAGGAAGGTGACCGGTTTTTACAAAAAATTTGTTTTGAAGGGGGAATAGCAAACTTCCTGTTGATTTTTGCTGGGGGTTGTCAATTTATGAAATGGAGGTCTAAGTGAGACCTACATAGAGGTTTTTGTTTCATGTCTCTCCGACCTTCCCAGTGGGAGTTACAGGCAGTTTTGTCCGTTTTTTCATCCGAGGAGCAGTTTTTTGTGCGTTTCATAAAAAAATTGCGCTAGAGCACAATTTTGAGATTTGGGGTTAGGTTTTTTTATTAGATCGCAATTTTTGCCAGTCCTGATGTGTGTGTTAAGTTCGGTGAGTTTTGAAGCATGTTAAGGGGGTCAAATTACAGCTCAAAGAGGCAAAAGTGACTGTTTTTAGTACTTTTTTGTCTTGAAGGGGGAATTGCCAACTTCCTGTTGATTTTAGCCCGAGGATGTACAATTATGAGAACTTGGTCTAAGTCAGACCTACATAGAGGATTTCGTTTCATGTTTTTCCGACCTTCCTAGTGGGAGTTACAGGCAGTCTAGTTTTTTTTTTCCTAGGGGGCGCTAGAGCGCAATTTTGATTTTTGCGGTTCGTTTTTTTAATTAAAAGACCATTTTCGCAGGTCCTGATGTGTGGGTCAAATATGGTGAGTTTTGAAGCATGTTAAGTGGGTCGGCGGAGGAATAATAATACCTTACAAATTCAATAGGTCCTTATGTCTCCCTGTGGGAGTCCTTATACAATGGGCCATGCGGGCCCTAAAAATAAGTTTTTAGGTCATCTTCATGCAACCAGAAGCTCTTTTGTTTCATTATAATTATTACAGCAAACATTACGAGAATCGGTTTGAATAGAAAGTCCATTCTGAATCGAATCGTCACCCCAGGAATCGGATTAATTGGATCAAATTGTTCGGTGCCCAAAGAGTCACAACCCAAATATTTACTACTTACTAAATCCTAGTTTTTCATTTGACTTGTTGTTGCTGTGTGTAAAAAAAGTGAAGAGGCAGAAGTAGAGCTCCTTTCATTCCATGTGTTTATACTAGGGCTGTCAAAATGAATGAGTTAACTCATGTGATTAATCACAAAAACAAATTAAAGCTGCAAGCAGCATTGGTCGGGCCCGCGTATTTGGCAGGTGCTAGTCCTAAGTGTCCCAATACTTTTGTCTACTTTTAGTCTGAAGTGTCCCAAGACTTTTGTCTAGTTTACCTACCTTGTCTGCATTGTGTGGGCATGTTGGTGCTTCCTGCTTTTGAGCAGCCATCTTAAAAAAACAGCAGCGCAGCAGCATCAGTGCAGCGGGTCTTTGAAGGGTCATAAAATCAAAACCGGAGCAGGTATTAAAAAGATGTTCTACACTTCTATACACAAGGGTTCGATCTCTCTCCTGTGTTAGTTTGAAGCCTAAACGACAAACGCGCTCAGAGGAGATAGATTTTGAAGGAAGGTGACCGGTTTTTACAAAAATGTTGTTTTGAAGGGGGAATAGCAAACTTCCTGTTGATTTTTGCTGGGGGTTGTCAATTTATGAAATGTAGGTCTAAGTGAGACCCACATTGAGGTTTTTGTTTCATGTCTCTCCGACCTTCCCAGTGGGAGTTACAGGCAGTTTTGTCATTTTTTTCTTCCGAGGAGCAGTTTTTTCTCCGTTTTATTCAAATATTGCTCAAGAGCGCAATTTTTAAATTTGGGGTTAGGTTTTTTTATTAGATCGCAATATTTGCCAGTCCTGATGTGTGTGTTCAGTTTGGTGAGTTTTGAAGCATGTTAAGGGGGTCAAATTACAGCTCAAAGAGGCAAAAGTGACTGTTTTTAGTACTTTTTTGTCTTGAAGGGGGAATTGCCAACTTCCTGTTGATTTTTGCCCGAGAATATACTATTATGAAAGCTAGGTCTAAGTCACACCTACATAAAGGTTTTTGTTTCATGTCTCTCCGACCTTCCTAGTGGGAGTTACAGGCAGTCTAGTTTTTTTTTTCGTAGGGGGCGGTAGAGCGCAATTTTGAGTTTTGAGGTTTGGTTTTTTGATAAAAAGTTTTGCCGTATATTACTGATGTGTGTAAAATTTGGTGAGTTTTGAAGTATGTTAAGGGGGTCAAATTACAGCGCAAAGTTGCGGAAGAATAATAATAATAAAACCTTACAAATTCAATAGGTCCTTATGTCCCATTGCATAAGGACTCCCTGTGGGAGTCCTTTTGCAATGGGCCATGCGGGCCCTAATAATAATAAAGAATAAAACGTTACAAATTCAATAGGTCCTTATGTCCCATGTGGGAGTCCTTATGCAATGGGCCATGCGGGCCCTAATGATGGCATTAATCATGAAGACTTGGATTAAAGATGTTATTTACTTTGAGCGTACAAGTGCAGATCAGATCAATACATACAAAGATGGTCTCGATGGCTAATTGATACATCCTGAAATAAACTTGAGATAAAACTGTTGCCAAGTTTTGTGCAAATACATGACATGCATTCAAGTAAACTGTTCCTGGATGACATTCTGACAATAAAATGGCTTTTGTGTACAAATATTGGGCTCTTTTCTTCAGCTAATCCTAATTATTAGGGCCCGCATGGCCCATTGCATAAGGACTCCCTGTTGGAGTCCTTATGCAATGGGACATAAGGACCTATTGAATTTGTAAGGTTTTATTCTTTCTTATTATTATAAAGTTAAAGTTAAAGTCCCAATGATTGTCACACACACACTAGGTGTGGTGAAATTTGTCCTCTGCATTTGACCCATCCCCTTGATCACCCCCTGGGAGGTGAGGGGAGCAGTGGGCAGCAGCGGTGCCGCGCCCGGGAATCATTTTTGGTGATTTAACCCCCAATTCCAACCCTTGATGCTGAGTGCCAAGCAGGGAGGTAATGGGTCCCATTTTTATAGTCTTTGGTATGACTCGGCCGGGGTTTGAACTCACAACCTACCGATCTCAGGGCGGACACTCTAACCACTAGGCCACTGAGTTGGATTATTAGGGCCCGCATGGCCCATTGCATAAGGACTCCCACAGGGAGTCCTTATGCAATGGGACATAAGGACCTATTGAATTTGTAAGGTTTTATTCTTTCTTATTATTATTAGTATTCTTCCGCAACTTTGCGCTGTAATTTGACCCCCTTAACATACTTCAAAACTCACCAAATTTTACACACACATCAGTAATATACGGCAAAACTTTTTATCAAAAAAACAAACCTCAAAACTCAAAATTGCGCTCTAGCACCCCCTACGAAAAAAGAAAAACTAGACTGCCTGTAACTCCCACTAGGAAGGTCGGAGAGACATGAAACAAAAAACCTTTATGTAGGTGTGACTTAGACCTAGATTTCATAATAGTATATTCTCGGGCAAAAATCAACAGGAAGTTGGCAATTCCCCCTTCAAGACAAAAAAGTACTAAAAACAGTCACTTTTGCCTCTGAGCTGTAATTTGACCCCCTTAACATGCTTCAAAACTCACCAAACTGAACACACACATCAGGACTGGCTAAAATTGTGATTTAATGAAAAAACCTAACCCCAAATCTCAAAATTGTGCTCTACCGCAATTTTTTAATAAAACGCAGAAAAAACTGCTCCTCGGAAGAAAAAAAAAAGACAAAACTGCCTGTAACTCCCACTGGGAAAGTCAGAGAGACATGAAACAAAAACCTCTATGTAGGTCTCACCTAGACCTACTTTTCATAGATTGACAACCCTCAGCAAAAATCAACAGGAAGTTTGCAATTTCCCCTTCAAAACAACATTTTTTTATAAACCGGCCACTTCTCTTCAAACATTATCTCCTCTGAGCGCGTTTGTCGTTTCGGCTTCAAACTAACACAGGAGAGAGATTGAACCCTTCCAAATAAAAGTTATCGAAATAATTTTTATAACTGCTCCGGTTTTGATTTTATGAGCCTTCAAAGAACCGCTGCGCTGATAATGCTGCGCTGATGCTGATGCTGCTGCGCTGCGGTTTTCTCAAGATGGCTGCTTAAAAGCAGGAAGCACCAGCGTGCCCACACAATGCAGACAAGGTAGGTACACTAGACAAAAGTCTTGGGACACTTCAGACTAAAAGTAGACAAAAGTATTCGGACACTTATGACTACCACTGGACAAAAGTATTGGGACATTTAGGCCGAAAACTGGACAAAAGTATTGGGATACTTGGGACTAAAACTTGACAAAAGTATTGGGACACTTGGGACTAAAACTTGACAAAAGCATTGGGACACTTGGGACTAAAACTTGACAAAAGTATTGGGACACTTAGGACTAGCACCTGCCAAATACGCGGGCCTGACCAATGCTGCTTGCAGCTTTAATTTTCCTTATAATTACAATTATAATCCTATTTTCTGATTATGCAAGCGAGTGATCACCTGTGAAGAATCATGATTCATCCAAATTCCAAAATCTGATTAACAAAAACAATCATTTGACAGCCCTAGTTTTTAGTTTTTGGGTTAAACATCATTTCCCCTTTGTGGGATGAATAATAGACCGGACACACTCACCAAGTAAACAAACTTAATACAATTCCCTGAATATTAATCTTTCAGTGAGACATAAGAACTTGTTTTTAGGAAATCAATCTTGAGGACTAAAATACTACTTTTGAGCATCACAAGTTTGTTATAAGACATACAACTTCACAATACTAGTAAGTATACAGTTTTAATTGATCATTTCTACATCACTTTTAAGTTTTTCAAGCTTAAAAATAATGTCTTATTTTAAGAAATCTAACCAAGAAAATGTTGACAGATTTTGTTGCTCATTACAAGCAAAAATAACTTTTTTCTTAAGAGGGACATTTTTTCCCAGAGTGCACAAAAAATCGATTTAAGTCCAAATTGCCATTTTTATTCACCAAAATTCTAAAATATATATATTTTAAAAATATAAATTAAAAAAATCCTTTTTTTTTTTTTTTTTTTTAAGAATCCCCTTTTAGGCCATTTTTATGTCTTCATAACCCGTTTAGAAAAGTTTAATTATAATTATTATACCAAATTTAAGTCCAAATTGCCATTTTTATTCACCAAAATTCTAAAATATATATATTTTAAAAATATAAATAAAAAAAATCCTTTTTTTTAAAAAATTTTTTTAAGAATCCCCTTTTAGGCCATTTTTATGTCTTCATAACCCGTTTAGAAAAGTTTAATTATAATTATTATACCAAATTAAACATTGAATCGAGGATCAATTCTGAATGGAATAGTTGGGTGGCCACAGAGTCACATCCCTAATAAATAAAATATGTCCTATCCTAAATAACACCCTTTCATTACACTCTTTTAATCCAATAAATGAATGCTGCCTGAGGCTGAGCCAATCAGTGTCCACCATACTGAATAGTGTGATCTGATTGGTTTGGTTGTCTCTAGTGGCCTATACTACTGTACTATTCATATTTGTAGCCCAATTAAGTCCCTTTTATGCTTGAAAATGCTTCTTTTAGGACCCCCAAAAAATGTAACAATATGCATTAAAAAAATCATTGTTTTTACTTGATAGTTTTGTGACATTTTTGAGAAGATAAAGGTTAGTGGCAGCCCTATTGTCAATAAACATTTCACACACTAAAAAGGTAATAAATAAAGACGTGACTTAAGACTTGGACAGTTGCTAAAAGGCTCGGGTGTGTGACCCAACACAAAGTTTGTATATGAGAGCACATATTGCGTGAGAAGACGATTATGTACAAAGGCAACCGGTTTGACTAAAAACGCTGACGATTACGACGACGTGTTGCGATTTGATGTTAAATGCGTTCACATGAGGGTCAGCTGCACGATGTCGTCGTTTAGGACGCCGCCCCGTTCAGTTTGCCCCCACGCGGCGCCCCCCGGCGGACTGGAGGGAGCCAGCGCGGGATTGTCCGGAACGAAGGTTGCCTTACCGGCGGAGGACGCGGCGAGGACCGGGATCTGCTGGGACGGGCCCACGTGCTGGAAGGTCATCTGCAGGATGGGCCCTTGGTGCTGCTGCTGGGCCGGGTAGGACTGGAGAGGCTGAACGAACTGCACGGGCATCTGGAGCTGAAGGTGCGAGTGCTGCTGGGCGTCGGCGGGCGAGGGCGGGTCGATGGGCGACAGGGCGATGGTCACCGGCACCTGCATGGCGTGGAGGGTCTGGTCTTGATCCACCAGAACCACCTGGTGGTTGACCTGCTGGGATACCTGAGCCACCTGCCGGTCGACGCGAGGGTCCTGGATCAACACCTGCTGCACGTGGCCGTCCTGACCCGCCGCCACTTGCGGGGGTTTGGTGGGCAGATCCAGCAGCGACGCCGGGGTCGTGATGACGGCGCCGGCGTTGGCGGCGAGCGCTTCGGCGATGAGCACCTCGGGGTGACTCTTGGCCTTGTGGGCCACCACGCAGTCCTTCTTCTCAAACTTCTTGCCGCAAATGGAGCAGGAGAACTGATAGGAGGCGTCGGCGTCGTGCTTCTTCATGTGCCAGTTGAGGGAGGCCTTCTGGCGACAGGTGAAGCCACAGATCTCACACCTGCGAGCACAAGAGGGTTGAAATCACACGTAGGGAGTCCACCTCCTTAAACCGCAAGGTACTAACTGGAGCGGCTTCTCTCCCGTGTGGATCATGCGATGCACCGCCAGATTGTGCGAGCTCTTGAAGGCACGAGCACAGAACTCACAGATGTAGTCTCGCTGGTCTGAGAAGCACAAGAGCAGAACTTGAATCGTTAGGTCTGGACCACTACGGCCATTATTTTGGATCGATATTGAGATCACGATTATTTGAAAACATGATTATTTTTAAAAACTTTTAATATACCGTATTTTTCGGACTATAAGGCGCCCTTAAAACCCTTTCATTTTCTCAAAACTCGAACAGTGCGCCTTATAACCCGGTGCACGTAATGTACGGGATCATTTTGGTTGTGCTTACTGCATACTTGCCAACCCTCCCGAATTTTCCGGGAGACTCCCGAAATTCAGCGCCTCTCCCGAAAACCTCCCGGGACAAATATTCTCCCGATTTTCAGCCGGAGCTGGAAGCCACGCCCCCTCCAGCTCCATGCGGACCGGAGTGAGGTCAGCCTTTTTTCATGACAGGGTGACTAGAACTAAATCATCCAGACTAGAGATAAATTGTATTATTATGTTTATCTTACCTAAAAATAAATATATTTATTATTTTACAAAAAAAACAAACTAAATACATGTTTACTATATTTTGCTAAAAACATCAAAATTAATTGTATTTTTATTAGTATTTTTTTCCTGACTCATTACATCCAGCCATAGAATTATACATTAAAATAAACATATTTGAAATAATTTATTTTAAATTATCATAATAATTCATTTAAAATGACCATATTTAATTATTAAAATAATTGCTTGTTTATCAACAACTTTAGCATTTTATTCATTACATTTTGAAACTCTCAGAAGCCAAATTATGTTATATTCCTTATTATTTATTTATGCAAGTTTGAAGTATCAATTATCTAAACACAGTTTGTTTGCATATTTTCAGGATGTAGATATCTATATATATATATATATATATATATATATATATATATATATATATATATATATATATATATATATATATATATATATATATGTGTGTGTGTGTGGGGAAAAAAAAATCACAAGACTACTTCATCTCTACAGGCCTGTTTCATGAGGGGTTCCCTCAATCATCAGGATGATGATTGAGGGAACATACATATATTGTGCTCTACTACGGTATCGAGCACTATTTTTTGGATAACCTTATTAAGATATATATATATATATATATATATATTATATATATATATATATATACACACACACACAGGTAAAAGCCAGTAAATTAGAATATTTTGAAAAACTTGATTTATTTCAGTAATTGCATTCAAAAGGTGTAACTTGTACATTATATTTATTCATTGCACACAGACTGATGCATTCAAATGTTTATTTCATTTAATTTTGATGATTTGAAGTGGCAACAAATGAAAATCCAAAATTCCGTGTGTCACAAAATTAGAATATTACTTAAGGCTAATACAAAAAAGGGATTTTTAGAAATGTTGGCCAACTGAAAAGTATGAAAATTAAAAATATGAGCATGTACAATACTCAATACTTGGTTGGAGCTCCTTTTGCCTCAATTACTGCGTTAATGCGGCGTGGCATGGAGTCGATGAGTTTCTGGCACTGCTCAGGTGTTATGAGAGCCCAGGTTGCTCTGATAGTGGCCTTCAACTCTTCTGCGTTTTTGGGTCTGGCATTCTGCATCTTCCTTTTCACAATACCCCACAGATTTTCTATGGGGCTAAGGTCAGGGGAGTTGGCGGGCCAATTTAGAACAGAAATACCATGGTCCGTAAACCAGGCACGGGTAGATTTTGCGCTGTGTGCAGGCACCAAGTCCTGTTGGAACTTGAAATCTCCATCTCCATAGAGCAGGTCAGCAGCAGGAAGCATGAAGTGCTTTAAAACTTGCTGGTAGACGGCTGTGTTGACCCTGGATCTCAGGAAACAGAGTGGACCGACACCAGCAGATGACATGGCACCCCAAAACCATCACCCAACCATGCAAATTTTGCATTTCCTTTGGAAATCGAGGTCCCAGAGCCTGGAGGAAGACAGGAGAGGCACAGGCTCCACGTTGCCTGAAGTCTAGTGTAAAGTTTCCACCATCAGTGATGGTTTGGGGTGCCATGTCATCTGCTGGTGTCGGTCCACTCTGTTTCCTGAGATCCAGGGTCAACGCAGCCGTCTACCAGCAAGTTTTAGAGCACTTCATGCTTCCTGCTGCTGACCTGCTCTATGGAGATGGAGATTTCAAGTTCCAACAGGACTTGGCGCCTGCACACAGCGCAAAATCTACCCGTGCCTGGTTTACGGACCATGGTATTTCTCTTCTAAATTGGCCCGCCAACTCCCCTGACCTTAGCCCCATAGAAAATCTGTGGGGTATTGTGAAAAGGAAGATGCAGAATGCCAGACCCAAAAACGCAGAAGAGTTGAAGGCCACTATCAGAGCAACCTGGGCTCTCATAACACCTGAGCAGTGCCAGAAACTCATCGACTCCATGCCACGCCGCATTAACGCAGTAATTGAGGCAAAAGGAGCTCCAACCAAGTATTGAGTAATGTACATGCTCATATTTTTCATTTTCATACTTTTCAGTTGGCCAACATTTCTAAAAATCCCTTTTTTGTATTAGCCTTAAGTAATATTCTAATTTTGTGACACACGGAATTTTGGATTTTCATTTGTTGCCACTTCAAATCATCAAAATTAAATGAAATAAACATTTGAATGCATCAGTCTGTGTGCAATGAATAAATATAATGTACAAGTTACACCTTTTGAATGCAATTACTGAAATAAATCAAGTTTTTCAAAATATTCTAATTTACTGGCTTTTACCTGTATATATATACTGTATATGTATGAAATACTTGACTTGGTGAATTCTAGCTGTCAATATACTCCTCCCCTCTTAAACCACGCCCCCAAATACGCCCCGCCCCACCCCTGACCACGCCCCCACCCCCCTCCTCCCGAAATCGGAGGTCTCAAGGTTGGCAAGTATGGCTTACTGACCTCAAAGCTATTTTATTTGGTACATGGTGTAATGGTAAGTTTGACCAGTAGATGGCAGTCACACATAAGAAATGCGTGTAGACCGCAATACGATGGCAGTCACACATAAAAGATACGTGTAGACTGCAATATGATGGCAGTCACACATAAGAGATAGGTGTAGACTGCAATATGATGGCAGTCACACATAAGAGATAGGTGTAGACTGCAATATGATGGCAGTCACACATAAGAGATACGTGTAGACTGCAATATGATGGCAGTCACACGTAAGAGATACGTGTAGACTGCAATATGACTCAAGTAAACAACAGCAACATTTTATATGTTCCATTGGAAAATATAGAACATTACACATGGCGCTCAAAAATCTATGAAAATGTTTTAGTAGGACTTTGGTAAGCTATGAAGCCACACTGCTTGATGGATTGTACTGTGCTTCAACATAGGAGTATTATTATGGTGTGTGTATAAGGTAAGACATTATCTGCTGTTTTGTTTCACAATATTATGCAAAAGCAACTTTTCTTACCTTCTGGTACCTGCTGATCATTATTTGGGATCTGCATAAATCCTGAAAAGTCCGTGCCGACCCCGTTGTCGATAAGCTTCTTCTTTTTCCTCTATCTTCTTGTTATGTGACATTCATCCTCCACTGTTGCCATTTCTAATATAAAGTAGTGTAAAGTTCTTACTTATATCTGTCAGTGAATGCACTAAAACATACCGGTGTAGTGACTTTACATTATTCACCCAAGGAACTTTAGTTATTAGAGAGTTCCGGTGCCGGGACACATTTCGGGCGTTGTTGTTGCACTAGTGAGCCACGGATGAGGAGATGCTGCTCAGTTATTGATTGAAGTAAAGTCTGAATGTCATTAAAACAGTTAGCGCCATCTTTTGACACTTCTTCCACTCCAGTCCTTGCACGCTACACCGCTCCAACAAAGATGACGCTGTCAAAGTGGAGGCACATAAATAAAACCTGCCCACAAAACGGTGCATCCTAAAGAGACTTGAAGATGATGTGTAAAACATCATCTATGCAACATTTTGAGCAAAGAACCACCATTACATGTTATGTAGACCAGTGGTCCCCAACCTTTTTTGCACCACAGACCAGTTTAATGTAGGCATTATTTTCAGGGACCGGCTTCCCACTTGTGAAAAATACAAGTCACTATAACGCTGAATTAGTGGGAGCCCTGGGTTTGTTTCTTTGCAATGAAATGCTGATGGAAATCGGCCTTTGGCTACAATCTGTCACATTTATATTTGATATGTTCATTAATGTGCATTGAGTCATGTCACAAAGTTATAACAAATGGCAACTTCCTATGAGGAGTTTTATTGTACATCATTGGTGTGTCTAGTGCACAGGTATCAAACTCAAGGCCCGCGGGCCAGATCTGCCCCTCCACGTCATTTTATATGGCCTGCAAAAGCCTGGAAATAATGTGTCAATAAAATACCTTACATTTTCTTTCTTTACTTTCTTATTTTCTTACTAAAGGTTAATAAGGTTTTTTTCTAGTTTGACAGATAGTGTCCAATATTGCAACAAATATTATAGTATCTAACTTTTATGGTCAAAATCCAAATAAATACTTACCGTATTTTCCGCACTATAAGGCGCACCTAAAAACCACAAATTTTCTCAAAAGCTGACAGTGCGCCTTATAACCCGGTGCACTTTATATATGGATTAATATTAAGATTCATTTTCATAAAGTTTCGGTCTCGCAACTACGGTAAACAGCCGCCATCTTTTTTCCCCGTAGAAGAGGAAGTGCTTCTTCTTCTACGCAAGCAACCGCCAAGGTAAGCACCCGCCCCCATAGAACAGGAAGCGCTTCTTCTTCTACTGTAAGCAACCACCCGCCCGCGTAGAAGAAGAAGAAGGGCGTGGATATTACGTTTCATTTCCTTTGTGTGTTTACATCTGTAAAGACCACAAAATGGCTCCTACTAAGCGACAGGGATCCGGTTCATGAAAAGACGCAATCTCTCCATCCGCACACGGACTACTATTTCACAGCAACTGCCTAAAGACTTTCAAGAAAAGCTGGCTACTTTCCGTGCATATTGTAAAAACAAGATAGCTGAAAAAAAGATCCGGCCAGAGAACATTATCAACATGGACGAGGTTCCACTGACTTTTGATATTCCTGTGAACCGCACTGTGGATACAACGGGAGCACGTACGGTGAATATTCGCACCACAGGGAATGAGAAGTCATCCTTCACTGTGGTTCTAGCTTGCCATGCTAATGGCCAGAAACTTCCACCCATGGTGATATTCAAAAGGAAGACCTTGCCAAAAGAGACCTTTCCAGCCGGCGTCATCATAAAAGCTAACTCGAAGGGATGGATGAAGAAAAGATGAGCGAGTGGTTAAGGTAAGTTTACGCGAAGAGGCCGGGTGGCTTTTTTCACGCAGCTCCGTCCATATTGATATACGACTCGGTGCGCGCCCACATCACGCTGGTTTTTAATATATTATTAAAGTTTGACTGACCTATCTGACTGTTTTTTTGACATTCCTTTAGCGCAGTTAGATGCGGCTTATAACACGGGGCGTCTTATAGGTGGACAAAGTTTTGAAATATGCCGTTCATTGAAGGCGCGGCTTATAACCCAGGGCGCCTTATGGTGCGGAAAATACGGTAATATATGCTTATGATTTTGAAGCAAGTTATCCATCAAATTGTACACCATAAAAATGACCAATAGATTATACAGTAAAATTTAGGGAGTTTTTTTTACAACATATAACTAAGTTGAAAAAAAAAAAACAATGTTTGTTTGTTTTTTACAGTAAAATTCTGTCAACTGAGGTGTCCGTTTGTTTGTTTGTTTTTTTAAATCCACGGTTGATGATTTTATGGTACCACATTTTATTATCATACCTGCCAACTTTTGAAATCAGAAAAACCTAGTAGCCAGGGTCCAGGAGCCGCAGGCCCCGGTAGGTCCTGGTGGGGGGTTCAGGCTTCGCCCCCCGACGCAAAATGATTATTAGCATTCAGACAGGTTAAAATGTTGCTAAAACCATCACTTTTCTATCAGTCACAGTGACTTTTCAAAACAAAAATATTACAGCAAAAATCATATGGGTTGATTGACATGTTTATTCTGTAAGCTAACTTCAATAGTTTGAAATTATTTTGACAGTTAATGCCAGTTATCCTGTCAACCTTTCACAAGACTTCAATTTGTTAATTGAAAGTATAAACACTTTTTACAGTAAACAAATGGTAAAACAGTACTAAACAATTCCATTAAAAAAAAATAATTGGTGTCATTATTAACTTTCTGTCCAAGCTTGTATAATCTACTGCCTTGTTCAATTGTAAAAAATATTCTGTGCCTAAAATTCACATTTCTATCACAATTATCATACTGTAAACATGGTAAGCTAACTTCATTAAAATTAAAATTATTGATATTGCAGACATTATTGTAACAAGAAACTTCAGGTCGAAATTTTGGTTTATGAAAGAAATATAAATAAATATAAATATAAAACTTCATGACGACATTTTTCAAATTAATAAAGAGTAATAGAATAGTATGATAGTTATATGTTACTTGTTTTGAACATGTTATCGTTATCACAAATAAAAAGATGTACTGTACACAGAAATTATTTTTGATTTGATTTATTGTTTATGTAATAAAAGATTTACTTAAAATGTTATGTTTTGTGAGTTTTTTTTTATGCTACGAACTGTACTTACCGGCAGAGGTGGGTAGAGTAGCCAGAAATTGTACTCAAGTAAGAGTACTGTTACTTTACAGATGTATTACTCAAGTAAAAGTAAGGAGTAGTCACCCAAATATTTACTTGAGTAAAAGTAAAAAGTATGTTGTGAAAAAACTACTCAAGTACTGAGTAACTGATGAGTAACATACACACTCGTATCATACATATATATATATATATATATATATATATATATATATATATATACACATACATACATATACATTGATATATACAGTATATAATTTATAAGTATTTATTTTGCTGTTGTTGTTTACATGTTAAAGGTGTTTTAATGAATATACATGCATGTTTAACATATAGATTCCTTTCTTTAATGAAGACTAGAATATAAGTTGGTGTATTACCTGATTCTGATGACTTGCATTGATTGTAATCAGACAGTCGTGATGATAACGTCCACGTTTTCAAATGGAGGAGAAGAAAAGTTCCTCCTTTCTGTCTAATACCACATGAAAGTGGTGGGTTTTTGGCATCCTATTTGTCCAGCTTCCATATTCGTTTTTATACACTTTACAAGAAATATATTGGTGTCAAACTCCGTAGCTTGCTAGCTTGTTTACGCTGGCTTTCGGAGACTCTTGTTTTGAAAGCGCAGGCGCGATGGCGCGGCACTTTTATTGTGAAGACAGGAACGTCCTCATGTGCGGTCAGTATTGAGGCTTTTGACGGTACGGTTGAAATAAAACAAGTATCTTTTTTCCTTCACACTTTTGATTGATTGATTGGAACTTTTATTAGTAGATTGCACAGTACAGTACATATTCCGTACAATTGACCACTAAATGGTAACACCCCAATAAGTTTTTCAACTTGTTTAAGTCAGGTCATGTGACCACCTGGCTCTGTTTGATTGGTCCAACGTCACCAGTGACTGCATCTGATTGGTGGAACGAAGTGAAACGTCACCAGTAAGGCAGGCACTTTGAAGGTCTGTCTGACAGACCAAAACAAACAAAGCGTGCATTAACAGATCGATAAAAATTAGTAGCGAGTAGTGAGCTGAATGTTGATAAAAGTAGCGGAGTAAAAGTAGCGTTCCTTCTCTATAAATATACTTAAGTAAAAGTAAAAGTATGTTGCATTAAAACTACTCTTAGAAGTACAATTTATCCCAAAAGTTACTCAAGTAGATGTAACGGAGTAAATGTAGCGCGTTACTACCCACCTCTGCTTACCGGCGATGTAAACCGAAGGAGACATTTCCGTAATGAAAGAATCTGTTTGGGCGACGAAAAACGTTGAAAGTTTTCCACTTGTATCGCTAGCAACGGCATTAGACTTGTGTTTTTTTGTCCCAACGTGGTCTTTTACATCGCTAATTCCTCCGTGTCCGATCGAAAAATCTTGTCTGCACAAGGTGCAATTCGCGTAGTTTTCACCCTTTTTGGAACGGATAATATTGAATATTCTTCACGGAATGACTGCAGTTTTCTTTTCGGTTTAAGACTCGTTTGCGATTTTTCTCCGGCTGATTCCATGATCGTTCGCTCGTTTGGAAACAATGGCAACTGGTGCCTCGTGCTTGGCAGCGGTGCTATAAATAGCCTCGCGCATGGCATTCGGAATGGCTCGATAGGAAGTTACGGGAAGCAGTGTCGATTGTCATTGTTGTTACGCGATTTCGTGAATAAAACTTAAAAAAAAAATTTTTTTTTTAATTAATGAAAAAACTTATTTTTTATCACTGCAACCGTAACCCGGAATAGGTTGATGAAAACCGTACTAATTACGGGAAAACCGGAGTAGTTGGCAGGTATGTATTATGGTACAAAACTGGCACCTGAGTTGCCAAAATAAAATTAAACAGCGGTACAGTATTTCTATTTGCAGTAATATGTTGTAAAAATCTATGATGAGGTGGCGACTTGTCCAGGGTGTACCCCGCCTTTCGCCTGAATGCTGCTGAGATAGGCTCCAGCGACCCCCCGCGACCCCGAAAGGGACAAGCGGTAGAAAACGGATGGATGGATGGATGTTGTAAAAATAATAATAATTAAAGCTGCAAGCAGCATTGGTCGGGCCCGCGTATTTGGCAGGTGGTAGTTGTAAGTGTCCCAATACTTTTGTTTAGTTTTCGTCATAAGTGTCCCAATACTTTTGTCTACTTTTAGTCCGAATTGTCCCAATACTTTTGTCTAGTGTACCTACCTTGTCAGCATAGTGTGGGCATGCTGGTGCTTCGTGCTTTTGAGCAGCCATCTTAAAAAAGCAGCAGTGCAGCAGCATCAGCGCAGCGGCTCTTTGAAGGGTCATAAAATCAAAACCGGAGCCGGTATCAAAACTCTTTCGTCAACTTTTAATCAGAAGGGTTTAATCTCTCTCCTGTGTTAGTTTGAAGCCGAAACAAACGCGCTCAGAGGAGATAATATTTGAAGAAAGGGGACCGGTTTTTACAAAAAATTTGTTTTGAAGGGGGAATAGCAAACTTCCTGTTGATTTTTGCTGGGGGTTGTCAATTTATGAAATGTAGGTCTAAGTGAGACCTACATAGAGGTTTTTGTTTCATGTCTCTCCGACCTTCCCAGTGGGAGTTACAGGCAGTTTTGTCAGTTTTTTCATCCGAGGAGCAGTTTTTAGTACATTTCATAAAACAATTGCGCTAGAGTACAATTTTGAGATTTGGGGTTAGGTTTTTTTATTAGATCGCAATTTTTGCCAGTCCTGATGTGTGTGTTCAGTTCGGTGAGTTTTGAAGCATGTTAAGGGGGTGAAATTACAGTTCAAAGAGGCAAAAGTGACTGTTTTTAGTACTTTTTTGTCTTGAAGGGGGAATTGCCAACTTCCTGTTGATTTCTGCCCAATGATGTACAATTATGAAATGTAGGTCTAAGTCAGACCTACATAAAGAATTTTGTTTCATGTCTCTCCGACCTTCCTAGTGGGAGTTACAGGCAGTCTAGTTTATTTTTTTCCTAGGGGGCGCTAGAGCGCAATTTTGAGTTTTGGGGTTCGGTTTTGTTATTAAAAGACAATTTTCGCAGGTCCTGATGTGTGGGTCAAATATGGTGAGTTTTGAAGCATGTTAAGTGGGTCAAATTAGTGCTCGAAGAGGCGGCGGAATAATAATAATAATAATAATAATAAAACCTTAGAAAAACAATAGGTCCTTATGTCCCATTGCATAAGGACTCCCTTTGGGAGTCCTTTTGCAATGGGCCATTGCGGGCCCTAATAATAAAATAACACCATATATTTTACAGTAAAAGTCTGGCAACTAAGCTGGCAGTTTTTTTCTGTAAAAAACAGTGGTCAAATCCACTGATTTTTTTTACTCTTTACGTAATTTTTAAAAGTTCTAAATTCATAGGCAAATTCATTAATGATTTACTGTTACAAGCGGCCCTCTAATGGCAGCCATGACTGCGCTGTGGCCCTCAATGAAAACAAGTTTGACACCTGGTCTAGTGGGACAGTTCAAAGTTAAGTCGGAGAAAATGCAGTCCTTTATAAATTATTCAATGTTTCTCTCCGGCCCGGTAGCAAATGCTTCATGGACTGGTGGTTGGGGACCACCGATGTAGACTACAAGGAAGTCTTTTACATTTAGAAAAAAATAATAATACCGATAAAATGACCCCTTTAGTGCGCCTTTTGTATGAAAATAGACCTGACTAGACCCGCTCATCGGCAGTGTGCCTTATATTCCGGTGCGCCCTATGGTCCGGAAAATACGGTAGCCACCAAGGTGACATCCCAGACTTCTAGTAGACATGATCAAGTTTTCACTTAAACACTCACTCATCCGTGTCACCGTTACAAGCTGAGGAATTGGCACACACAGTGAGTGGCCCATCAATGTTTTTTTCTGATTATTATACATTTCTATGATCATGCACTGCAAAAAGTGAAATCTAAGTAAGATTAAATATCTCAAATAAGGGTGATATTTGCTTATTTTTTGTCCGATAAGATAATTCTTCTCACTAAACAGATTTTAAGTTGGAGTGTTTTACTTGTTTTAAGTGTTTTGGTCCTAAATGATCTCAGTAAGATATTACAGCTTGTTGCTGAGATTTGATGACCTATATTGAGTAAAACATACTTGAAACTAGAATATCAAGTGTTGCAAAGCTGTGTCATCAACACTCACAAGTATAAAACTACCTTTTTAAAGTCATCATTTCTTATTTCAAGCATGAAATAAAAAATCATGACCTTGACACAATCGTGTCTCATAATTAAAACAGACGACAGCCAAATGGACTTTGCTGTTGTATTTTCAATGAAACAATAGAAAATACGTACTCCTATTGTAGTACAGTTGGCACAGTACAGTAAACTGACAGTTAATATTTAAACATTTAAAATTCTAACTATTTTGAACAGAAATAGTTCATACACAGATAAATTCTTCAAAATTACAATTTAAAAAAAATTGCCCGTGGGCCGCTCTGGAAAAAAAAAATATATATATATATATATATATATATGTATATATATATATATATATATACACATATATATATATTTTTTTTTTTTTTAAATATATATATATATATATATATATATATATATATATATATATATATTATTTATTTATTTATTTTTTCAGCGCGGCCCACGGGCAATTTTTTTTTTAATTGTAATTTTGAAGAATTTATCTGTGTATGAACTATTTTTGTTCAAAATAGTTAGAATGTTAAATGTGTAAATATTAACTGTCAAGTTTACTGTACTGTGCCAACTGTACTACAATAGGAGTACATATTTTCTATTGTTTCATTGGAAATACAACAGCAAAGTCCATTTGGCTGTCGTCTGTTTTAATTATGAGACACAATTGTGTCAAGGTCATGATTTTTTATTTCATGCTTGAAATAAGAAATTATTACTTTAAAAAGTAGTTTTATACTTGACACAGCTTTGCAACACTTGATATTCTAGTTTCAAGCATGTTTTACTCAATATAGGTCATCAAATCTCAGCAACAAGCTGTAATATCTTACTGAGATCATTTAGGACCAAAACACTTAAAACAAGTAAAACACTCCAACATAAAATCTGCTTAGTGAGAAGAAAGAAAGAAAAAGAAGAAAGAAAAAAAAGAAGAAAGAAAAAAATAATTTATATATATATATATATATATATATACATACAGTCAAGAAAATAAGTATTTGAACACCCTGCTATTTTGCAAGTTCTCCCACTTAGAAATCATGGAGGGGTCTGAAATTTTCACGGTAGGTGCATGTCCACTGTATGAGAGATAACCTAAAAAGAAAAATCCAGAAATCACAATCTATGATTTTTTAACAATTTATTCGTGTGATACAGCTGAAAATAAGTATTTGAACACCTGTCTATCAGCTAGAATTCTGACCCTCAAAGACCTGTTAGTCCGCCTTTAAAAGTCCTCCTCCACTCCACTGTATTATCCTGAATCAGATGTACCTGTGTGAGGTCGTTAGCTGCATAAATACACCTGTCCACCCCATACAATCAGTAAGACCCAAACATTCAGCATGGCTAAGAGCAAAGAGCTGTCCAAAGACACCAAAGACAAAATTGTACAACTCCACAAGGATGGAAAGGGCTACGGAGAAATTGCCAAGCAGCTTGGTGAAAAAAGGTCCACTGTTGGAGCAATCATTAGAAAATGGAAGAAGCTAAACATGACGGTCAATCTCAATGGGAGTGGAGCCCCATGCAAGATATCGCCTTGTGGGGTCTCAATGATGCTAATAAAGGTGAGGAATCAGCCCAGGACTACACGGCAGGACTTGGTCAATGACCTGAAAAGAGCTGGGACCACTGTTTCCATGGTCACTGTTGGTAATACACTAAGACGTCATGCTTTGAAATCATGCATGGCACGGAAGGTTCCCCTTGCTTAAACCAGCACATGTTAAGGCCCGTCTTAAGTTTGCCAATGACCATTTGGATGATCCAGAGGAGTCATGGGAGAAAGTTTTGTGGACGGATGAGACCAAAATTGACCTTTTTGGTCATAATTCCACTGTGCGTGTTTGGAGGAAGAAGAATGATGCGTAGCATCCCAAGAACACCATCCCTACTGTGAAGCATGGGGGTGGTAGCATCATGCTTTGGGGGTGTTTTTCTGCTCATGGGACAGGACGACTGTACTGTATTAAGGAGAGGATGACTGCAGCCATGTATTGTGAGATTTTGGCCAAAAACCTCCTTCCCTCAGTCAGATCATTGAAGATGAGTCGTGGCTGGATCTTCCAACATGACAATGACCCAAAGCACACAGCCAGGAAAACCAAGAAGTGGCTTCGTAAGAACCATATCAAGGTTCTGGAGTGGCCTAGCCAGTCTCCAGACCTAAATCCAATTGAAAATCTTTGGAGGGAGCTGAAAGTCTGTGTTACTCAGCGACAGCCCAGAAACCTGACTGATCTAGAGAAGGTCTGTGTGGAGGAGTGGGCCAAAATCCCTCCTGCAGTCTGTGCAAACCTGGTGAAGAACTACAGGAAACGTTTGAACTCTGTAATTGCAAACAAAGGCTACTCTACCAAATATTAATGTTGGTGTTCAAATACTTATTTTCACCTGTATCACACAAATAAATTGTTAAAAAATCATAGATTGAGATTTCTGGATTTTTCTTTTTAGGTTATCTCTCATACAGTGGACATGCACCTACCATGAAAAATTCAGAACCCTCAATGATTTCTAAGTGGGAGAACTTGCAAAATAGCAGGGTGTTCAAATACTTATTTTCTTGACTGTATATATATATAATTTTTTTTTTTTTTTTTTTTTTCAGCGCGGCCCACGGGCATTACATTTCTTGAAATCAGCAAACTTATACTAAAATATAATATATATACAATGGGGCAAAAAAGTATTTAGTCAGCCACGATTGTGCAAGTTCTCTCACTTAAAATGATGACAGAGGTCTGTAATTTTCATCATAGGTACACTTCAACTGTGAGAGACAGACAGACAGGAATTCACATTGTAGGAATTTTAAAGAATTTATTTGTAAATTATGATGGAAAATAAGTATTTGGTCACTTCAAACAAGGAAGATCTCTGGCTCTCACAGACCTGTAACTTCTTCTTTAAGAAGCTCTTCTGTCTTCCACTCGTTACCTGTATTAATGGCACCTGTTTGAACTGGTTATCTGTATAAAAGACACCTGTCCACAGCCTCAAACAGTCAGACTCCAAACTGCACTATGGCCAAGACCAAAGAGCTGTCGAAGGACACCAGGAAAAGAATTGTAGACCTGCACCAGACTGTGAAGAGTGACTCTACAATAGGCAAGCAGCTTGGTGTGAAAAAATCAACTGTGGGAGCAATTATCAGAAAATGGAAGACATACAAGACCACTGATAATCTCCCTCGATCTGGGGCTCCACGCAAGATCTCATCCCGTGGGGTCAAAATGATCATGAGAACGGTGAGCAAAAATCCCAGAACCACACGGGGGGACCTGGTGAATGACCTGCAGAGAGCTGGGACCAAAGTAACAAAGGTTACCATCAGTAACACACTACGCCGACAGGGAATCAAATCCTGCAGTGCCAGACGTGTCCCCCTCCTTAAGCCAGTGCATGTCCAGGCCCGTCTGAAGTTTGCCAGAGAGCACATGGATGATACAGCAGAGGATTGGGAGAATGGCATGTGGTCAGATGAAACCAAAATAGAACTTTTTGGTATAAACTCAACTCGTCGTGTTTGGAGGAAGAAGAATACTGAGTTGCATCCCAAGAACACCATACCTACTGTGAAGCATGGGGGTGGAAACATCATGTTTTGGGGCTGTTTTTCTGCTAAGGGGACAGGCCGACTGATCCGTGTTAAGGAAAGAATGAACGGGGCCATGTATCGCGAGATTTTGAGCCAAAACCTCCTTCCATCAGAAAGAGCTTTGAAGATGAAACGTGGCTGGGTCTTCCAGCATGACAATGATCCCAAACACACCGCCCGGGCAACGAAGGAGTGGCTCCGTAAGAAGCATTTGAAAGTCCTGTAGTGGCCTAGCCAGTCTCCAGACCTCAACCCCATAGAAAATCTGTGGAGGGAGTTGAAAGTCCGTGTTGCTCGGCGACAGCCCCAAAACATCACTGCTCTCGAGAAGATCTGCATGGAGGAATGGGCCAAAATACCAGCTAATGTGTGTGCAAACCTGGTAAAGACCTCTAGTAATCGTTTGACCTCTGTTATTGCCAACAAAGGTTATATTACAAAGTATTGAGTTGAATTTTTGTTATTGACCAAATACTTATTTTCCACCATAATTTACAAATAAATTCTTTAAAAATCCTACAATGTGAATTCCTGGATTTTTCTTCCACATTCTGTCTCTCACAGTTGAAGTGTACCTATGATGAAAATTACAGACCTCTGTCATCATTTTAAGTGGGAGAACTTGCACAATTGGTGGCTGACTAAATACTTTTTTGCCCCACTGTATATATATATATATATATATTTTTTTTAGTATAAGTTTGCTGATTTAAAAAAATATATATATATACACACACACACACCGGTATATATAATTTTTTTTTTTTTTTTTTAAATCAGCAAACTTATACTAAAAAAAAAGATATATATATATATATATTATATTTTAGTATAAGTTTGCTGATTTCAAGAAATGTAATGCCGAGCGCATATCATTATGTCAAGATAATGGCACTAGCATTTACTTCATTTAAGAATATTTTTCAACATATTGAGAAAAAAGTTTCATATTTGTTTTTTCTATCAAGAAAAGTGCACTTGTTATTAGTGAGAATATACTTATTTTAAGCTATTTTTGGGTTCATTGAAGTTAGCTAATTATACTTGTTTTGGAAAGTCTTGACAAGCCAAATTTTCTTGTTCTATTGGCAGATAATTTTGCTTAGTTCTAATAAAATACCCCTCATTTTTGTATTTTTTTGTTTTTGAACACTGACTTTTTGCAGTGTGAGAAGCCAAAACCGAAAATAATTGTCCAGCCCTCCCACAAATGTGTTCAACGGCCAAATGAGTACCTGTATGGTGTTTGGCATGACGGAGTAGCTGCTTCTGGAGACGGAAAAGCCTTCCACAGTTAGGATGAGGACACACGTACTTCTTCTTCAGCAAGTGCTGGTATTTGATGTGGTGCTGGAAAGCAGAAAAAGCCTTAAAACGGTTTGATGAACTAGGATTTGCAGAAGCCATCGACAACTCTGCCTTCCTCCCGCATTCCAACAATATGCATGTTGGTCATTCAGTGCTCCTCAAACAGTGGGGTGAGAGAGGCAATAGCTAAAATCTTGGCACAGCCAGTTTCATGCAGCGCTACTTTCATTGGCCATGGAGCATCTTCAGTGTTAGTAAAGAACACACAGACAAAAAAATATCAACTTTTTGCGAAACCCTAAACCACAAACTGAGCCTGTCAGTACAGCCCGAAGCAAGCATTTTTACAACAGTACATTTTGTTATGAAGAAAAAAAAATATCAAAAAAATAAACATATTTTAGAGTAGTCTGTGTACAGCTTGTATAGGAAGTAGTGAGTTAATTGATTCAACCATTGTAGTCTAAACATCTCAAGTGTTTGTGCAGTCAAGCATGGGGGGCAGGGTATGGTAGTGACATGGATTGGGGCTGCATGAGTGCTGCCGGGCAAGGTGAAGCTGTGGTTCATTGCGAGACAAAGAATTCCAGCCCAATCATTTTGTGAGAGTTGCGTGATGAAACAAAACCAACAGTGACTGGAAACAGGTCCGGCACATTGTGCTCACCTGCAGGTACCGAGGGTGAGCCAAAACGGTTCCGCAGCCTTCGATCTCGCAGCGGACATACTGCACCGGGGGCTTCTTCCTGCACACATTCATGTTAGGAGAAACCCAGCCACACGCTTGGAATGTATTCACACTCAATTAGCCCCCAAAAAGTCTTTAAACATTTAATAAAGTTACACTGTTGAGTTTGATTGAGAATATAATGGTTGGTAGTGTATTGTTTATTCACAACAAATATCTGCATTATCAGCAATAACAAGCTCTGTTTTACTTTATAGTGTGTTAACCATACCTTTTTTGAAATATTGTTGGTTGCGGCTCAATTGGCGTTCACACTTGCATTTCTGGTGCCCTCAGTAAACTACCATATTTTCGGACTATAAGGCGCACTTGAAATTATTTTATTTGATCTAAACTCGACAGTGCGCCTTATAACCAGGTGCGCCTAATGTATGGAATCATTTTGGTTGCGCTTACCGACCTCGAAGCTATTTTATTTGGTACATGGCAAAATGATACGTGTGACCAGTCACACATAAGAGATACATGTAGACTGCAATATGACTCAAGTAAACAACAGCAACATTTTATATGTTACATTGAAAATATACAGGTAAAAGCCAGTAAATTAGAATATTTTGAAAAACTTGATTTATTTCAGTAATTGCATTCAAAAGGTGTAACTTGTACATTATATTTATTCATTGCACACAGACTGATGCATTCAAATGTTTATTTCATTTAATTTTGATGATTTGAAGTGGCAACAAATGAAAATCCAAAATTCCGTGTGTCACAAAATTAGAATATTACTTAAGGCTAATACAAAAAAGGGATTTTTAGAAATGTTGGCCAACTGAAAAGTATGAAAATGAAAAATATGAGCATGTACAATACTCAATACTTGGTTGGAGCTCCTTTTGCCTCAATTACTGCGTTAATGCGGCGTGGCATGGAGTCGATGAGTTTCTGGCACTGCTCAGGTGTTATGAGAGCCCAGGTTGCTCTGATAGTGGCCTTCAACTCTTCTGCGTTTTTGGGTCTGGCATTCTGCATCTTCCTTTTCACAATACCCCACAGATTTTCTATGGGGCTATGGTCAGGGGAGTTGGCGGGCCAATTTAGAACAGAAATACCATGGTCCGTAAACCAGGCACGGGTAGATTTTGCGCTGTGTGCAGGCATAACACATCCGACACATATGTAGGATTAACCGAGGGAGAGTTTAAAACCAGATGGAACAATCACAAGGCTTCTTTCAGGAACCAAAACCTACGGAATACTACAGAACTCAGCAAACACATTTGGGACCTCAAAGACAATAATGTTGAATATTCAATAACATGGCAAATTCTTGCATCCAGCACACCTTACAATAGTGGTAATAAAAGATGCAACCTATGCTTGAAAGAGAAACTGTTTATTATATACCGTCCAGACCTGTCATCCCTCAACAAGCGCAGCGAAATTGTATCAGCATGCCGCCACAGACGGAAACACCTCCTAGGTAACACATGAGCCAATCACCACGCCCCTACGCCAGCCTGTACCCACCCACTCTGTGCCCTATATAAACCATGGTATGTGAATGCTCCCATTAAAATCTCCTGATGATTGAGGGAACCCCTCATGAAACAGGCCTGTAGAGATTAAGTAGTCTTGTGATTTTTTTTCCCACACATACATATATATATATATATATATATATATATATATATATATATATTTATTGATCCTATATATTTATTGGTCCTGAACAAGGACATTTTCATCATTTTCTAAAAAAAATCAACCAGGACAGGATGTAAAAATGTCCTAGATTTCCCTCACCTTTTTAGTATTGCACAGGTAAGAACATTTTGGTATTGCTCATCATGACTTTAGAAGCTGATGCATTCAAATGTTTATTTCATTTAATTTTGATGATTTGAAGTGGCAACAAATGAAAATCCAAAATTCCGTGTGTCACAAAATTAGAATATTACTTATGGCTAATACAAAAAAGGGATTTTTAGAAATGTTGGCCAACTGAAAAGTATGAAAATGAAAAATATGAGCATGTACAATACTCAATACTTGGTTGGAGCTCCTTTTGCCTCAATTACTCCGTTAATGCGGCGTGGCATGGAGTCCATGAGTTTCTGGCACTGCTCAGGTGTTATGAGAGCCCAGGTTGCTCTGATAGTGGCCTTCAACTCTTCTGCGTTTTTGGGTCTGGCATTCTGCATCTTCCTTTTCACAATACCCCACAGATTTTCTATGGGGCTAAGGTCAGGGGAGTTGGCGGGCCAATTTAGAACAGAAATACCATGGTCCGTAAACCAGGCACGGGTAGATTTTGAGCTGTGTGCAGGCGCCAAGTCCTGTTGGAACTTGAAATCTCCATCTCCATAGAGCAGGTCAGCAGCAGGAAGCATGAAGTGCTCTAAAACTTGCTGGTAGACGGCTGCGTTGACCCTGGATCTCAGGAAACAGAGTGGACCGACACCAGCAGATGACATGGCACCCCAAACCATCACTGATGGTGGAAACTTTACACTAGACTTCAGGCAACGTGGATCCTGTGCCTCTCCTGTCTTCCTCCAGACTCTGGGACCTCGATTTCCAAAGGAAATGCAAAATTTGCATGGTTGGGTGATGGTTTGGGGTGCCATGTCATCTGCTGGTGTCGGTCCACTCTGTTTCCTGAGATCCAGGGTCAACGCAGCCGTCTACCAGCAAGTTTTAGAGCACTTCATGCTTCTTGCTGCTGACCTGCTCTATGGAGATGGAGATTTCAAGTTCCAACAGGACTTGGCGCCTGCACACAGCTCAAAATCTACCCGTGCCTGGTTTACGGACCATGGTATTTCTGTTCTAAATTGGCCCGCCAACTCCCCTGACCTTAGCCCCATAGAAAATCTGTGGGGTATTGTGGAGAGAGATTGAACCCTTCTGATTAAAAGTTGGCGAAAGAGTTTTGATACCTGCTCCGGTTTTGATTTTATGACCCTTCAAAGAACCTCTGCGCTGATGCTGCTGTTTTTTCAAGATGGCTGCTTAAAAGCAGGCAGCACCAGCGTGCCCACACAATGCAGACAAGGTAGGTACACTAGACAAAAGTCTTGGGACAATTCAGACTAAAAGTAGACAAAAGTATTGGGACACTTAGGACTACCACTGGACAAAAGTATTGGGACACATAGCACGAAAACTGGACAAAAGTATTGGGACACTTAGGACTACCACTGGACAAAAGTATTGGGACACACAGCACGAAAACTGGACAAAAGTATTGGGACACTTGGGACTACAACTTGACAAAAGTATTGGGACACTTATGACTACCACTGGACAAAAGTATTGGGACACTTATGACCAAAACTGGACAAAAGTATTGGGACACTTAGGAATACCACTGGACAAAAGTATTGGGACACCTACACTGGATAAAAGTATTGCGACACTTAGCACTACAACTTGACAAAAGTATTGGGACACTTAGGACTAAAACTGGACAAAAGTATTGGGACACTTAGGACTAGCACCTGCCAAATACACGGGCCCGACCAACGCTGCTTGCAGCTTTAATTGTAATTGGTTTACAACCAGGAAGACGAAACTCTCTCCATGTCAAACAAGTGTACCTTCTTTTTGGCTGCCGTGGTGTTTTGTCGTCTTTTTTCCGCCGTCCCTTCCTAGCACAAGACAAAGATTTGAATTGTAAGAATTGTATGGTGTCCTGTGGTTGAAGGACACTTACTTCCTTGGACCGTCAGGGTCCTCCTCCACTTCTTCTTCTGCTGCTGCTGCTGTTGTTGCTTCTTCCAGCTTCACTTCCTCCTCCACACTGTCCAGATTGTCCGAACCTTCCGTCTTTATCTCCTCCATCTCTCTCTTGGGGACTTTCTCCTTGTCTTTCTTGTCCTTCTGCCGAGGAGGAACCCTGCGCTTTGGCTTGAGGGAATCCCTGAAAATAGACAACAAGGACATTGTTGTTACAAATATACAGAGATGAATATGCAAGTGTGGGATATTCCAACGCGTACACAAATCTCCCGTCCTCTGGGTCGTAGCTCTGATCGTTTAAATCGTCTCGAAAGGGAACGTCTTCGTCGCTGCTGGGAGCGTTTTCTTCTTCTGCACCACTAAAAACAACAAAAATATTAAAAATGATCATATGCATTCAGCAAAAGTGTTTACCTGGGAGGCTGTGATTGATAGTTGAAGTCAATGATATCATCCTGAAGTTGAGGTTCCTTATCCAGGACCGGAGGGACACCACCACTAGCCCTCCTCTCCTTCTTTTCACTGAGATGAAACGGAATGTGAGCAATGACAGCAGCAAACTCCGCCTCTTTTTACACTTAGTGCACAGGTGTCAAACTCAAGGGATCAGATCTGGCCTGCGACATCATTTTATCTGGCCCGCAAACACCTGGAAATGATGTAGGTACTACATATACTCTACACATAAATGTAGAGTATATGCAGTATATGTAGAATATATTTATATTATTTGTATATATATATATTATATTATTTATTATTATTATTATTGTCTATTGTGAGCCAACTGTGGTGCTGAATTTCCCCCAGGGATCAATAAAGTACTTTCTATTCTATTCTATATGTTTCAATAAACTACTTCATATTTTTTCACTAAATGTAGGGGTGTAACGGTACACAAAAACTTCGGTTCGGTACGTACCTCGGTTTAGAAGTCACGGTTCGGTTCATTTTCGGTACAGTAAGAAAACAACAAAATATAAATGTTGGGGTTATTTATTTACCAAATTTGCAAAATCTTCCACCAAAAATATTTTTCTAAGTGGAATATTTGATGTGAAGTAATGGGAACCTTGGATAGGTCAATAATTCATAATAACATTGATTTTGATTCAATATTATGTTTTGAGCAATGACCGTTTGAAAGAAAAAAAAACAGCTTTGTTTTATTAGTCAACATTTTCTAAATTACATTTAACCTTTAAGCTTTTTTATTTCACTTATGTTATGTTTTTGTTTATTTTAATAGTATTTTTAGAATGTGCCGCGGGCCTTTAAAACATTAGCTGCAAATGGCCTCCGGGGCACACTTTTGACACCCCTGCTATAGATAATAAAAAATTCGGGACCCGGGGTGGACCGCTCGCCTGTGCATCGGCTGGGAACATCTCTGCCCTGCTGACCCGTCTCCGCTCGGGATGGTTTCCTGCTGACCCCACTGTGGACTGGACTCTTACTATTATGTTGGATCCACTATGGACTGTACTCTCACAATATTATGTCAGACCCACTCGACATCCATTGCATTCAGTCTCCCTAGAGGGGGGGGGGGTTTACCCACATATGCGGTCCTCTCCAAGGTTTCTCATAGTCATTCACATCGACGTCCCACTGGGGTGAGTTTTTCCCTTGCCCTTATGTGGGCTCTGTACCGAGGATGTCGTTGTGGCTTGTGCAGCCCTTTGAGACACTTGTGATTTAGGGCTATATAAATAAACATTGATTGCTTGATTGATTGATTGATTGATTGATTGAAATACAAATGAGGAAACAAGAGAAGTATCCAACACTTGTCTTTTCTAAAGTAAACATGGGCATCGACATCAACAGTAACATTTGCCTGAGTGGTTGGACAAGACAGATTTAAAAAATAGTTGTTTTTTTTAATCGACTAAGAATTGTTACAAATAAGAAACGCATACCTGCCAACTTTTGATATCAGAAAAACCTAGTAGCCAGGGTCCAGGGCCCGGTAGGTCCAGGACAAAGTCGACGCAAAATGATTATTAGCATTCGGACAGGTTAAAATGTTGCTAAAACCATCACTTTTCTATCAGTCACAGTGACTTTTCAAAACTAAAATATTACAGCAAAAATCATATGGGTTGATTGACATGTTTATTCTGTAAGCTAACTTCAATAGTTTGAAATTATTTTGACAGTTAATGCCAGTTATCCTGTCAACCTTTCACAAGACTTCAATTTGTTAATTGAAAGTATGAACACTTTTTACAGTAAACAAATGGTAAAACAGTACTAAACAATTCCATTTAAAAAAAAATTGGTGTCATTATTAACTTTCTGTCCAAGCTTGTATAATCTACTGCCTTGTAAAAAATATTCTGTGCCTAAAATTCACATTTCTATCACAATTATCATACTGTAAACATGGTAAGCTAACTTCATTAAAATTAATAGTCCTGTCAATAGCATGGAATTACAATTCAAATGTAGTTTTTTTGTAAGCCTTTCAAAAGAATTCAAAATATGAAAAATTAATGAAAATTAATTGAAGCCATCAGACACTTGAAAAGTGGCACATCACATCTCTAATGTAATCATTTGAACTTTTCAACAGAAATAGCACTGCAAAAATATTAAGGACATACTTCTGTATTTTGGTAGTTATGCTGTCAACATTTAACAAGATTTCTTCAACTTGGACTTGAAAGCATAAATAGTATAAACACTTTTAACAGTATAACAGTACTAAACAATTCCAATAGATAACATTGGTGTCATTACCTTTTTGTGGCTAAAATCCAAATGTATTCTATCAGATTGATCATACTGCAAAAATGATATGGTAACTTTATGATACGTTTTGGTTCGACCACATCCATATTTTTTGGCGATTTTCGAGTCGGGAAACATTTTCCGAAATAACTGTCCCATGTGATCAGCCAGTGCGATTGGAAGTCCATGCTCAATTATTGCCTCCGTAAATAAAACTTCGGCATTTATCACATCCAAAGAATCTGTTTGGGCGACGAAAAACGTTGAAAGTTTTCCACTTGTATCGCTAGCAACGGCATTAGACTTGTGTTTTTTTGTCCCAACGTGGTCTTTTACATCGCTAATTCCTCCGTGTCCGATCGAAAAATCTTGTCTGCACAAGGTGCAATTCGCGTAGTTTTCACCCTTTTTGGAACGGATAATTATTCCCGGATAGGCTTTTGAATATTCTTCACGGAATGACTGCAGTTTTCTTTTCGGTTTAAGACTCGTTTGCGATTTTTCTCCGGCTGATTCCATGATCGTTCGCTCGTTTGGAAACAATGGCAACAGGTGCCTCGTGCTTGGCAGCGGTGCTATAAATAGCCTCGCACATGGCATTCGGAATGGCTCGATAGGAAGTTACGGGAAGCAGTGTCGATTGTCATTGTTGTTACGCGATTTCGTGAATAAAACTTAAAAAAAAAAATGTTTTTTTAATTAATGAAAAACCGTATTTTTTATCACTGCAACCGTAACCCGGAATAGGTTGATGAAAACCGTACTAATTACGGGAAAATCGGAGTAGTTGGCATGTATGAGAAACGCGATTCATTTGAAAATCTATTTTTTTGACACCCCTACTAATTACTATTTTTTTAACATACTATGATATGATATAGTTGTATAAAAATGCAGATACAGATTTTAAAAAGATGATACCAATATATGTAAAAATGACAAATATATGCAACAATAATAGGTCGATCTGTAGTTTTGCACGATACTTCCCTTTCAAACCCCCAAAATAAACAATACTCACATGTCATCCCTGTCTTTGTTGTTCAACTCTTCTGCAGCAGCTTAACAAAAACACAGCAAAACAAAAATCTGCTGTAAATACAACTTCACCGCCTCACCCGTGTGGTAGAAAGTAAAGGGACGGGTGGGTTTTTAACAGTTGTATCATGTTAGGAGCAGCAGTCAACTTCCAGTGGCTCAGGTTGACGACCGTAAACTTTCAACAGGTTGCTCACCGGCTTGATTCTCAGTCCCAGGCTCGGTCTTGCACACCGACTTGGTTCTGCCAGGAGGCTTGCCTCGGCTCTGGGCCGGCGGGCGCTTGGTGGTAAGAGCTGGAGTGATGGAGCGCCATTAAAAGTTTATTATAATGCCACAAAGATCAGTTAAATATATTCATTACCTTCAGCATCAGTGGAGGGCTTCTTGGGTTCCTCTGCAGACCTACACAGAATAGAGAAGATTGATTAGCCTAAAAAGATGAGGGTGTTTATAATTAAGCCGGATAACCCCTTAAACGAATAATTATTTAGCCTAAGCCCCATTTCAGCCACACTAAACTATCGTTTAAGGTTCCCCTCCTCGGACAATGTTTTACCCGGGTAAGTGCGCCGTGTAATTCTTGAATCTCCGGCTCTTAGCTTTGTATGGACTCATTGATCCTTTACAAACTGAATTCGGAGAGGAAGTGACACCACCCGCGTCCGCCACATGAGGCACCACCCGTGTCCGCCTCACGAGGCACCACCTGCGTCCGCCTCACGCGGCACCACTCCCGTCCGCCTCACGAGGCACCACTCTCGAAATCTCTCGTTTGAATCACACATTAAGAGTGTTACTAAAACGGCCTTCTTTCATCTCCGTAATATCGCTAAAATGCGTTCTATTTTATCCACTAGCGACGCTGAGATCATTATTCATGCGTTCGTTACGTCTCGTCTCGACTACTGTACCGTATTATTTTCGGGTCTCCCTATGTCTAGCATTAAAAGACTACAATTGGTACAAAATGCGGCTGCTAGACTTTTGACAAGAACAAGAAAGTTTGATCATATTACGCCTATACTGTATATACCTTTATATACATATATATATACCTATACTGGCTCACCTGCACTGGCTTCCTGTGCACTTAAGATGTGACTTTAAGGTTTTACTACTTACGTATAAAATACTACACGGTCTAGCTCCGTCCTATCTTGTCGACTGCATTGTACCATATGTCCCGGCAAGAAATCTGCGTTCAAAGAACTCCGGCTTATTAGTGATTCCCAGAGCCCAAAAAAAGTCTGCGGGCTATAGAGCGTTTTCTATTGGGGCTCCAGTACTATGGAATGCCCTCCCGGTAACAATTAGAGATGCTACCTCAGTAGAAGCATTTAAGTCCCATCTTAAAACTCATTTGTATACTCTAGCCTTTAAATAGACCCCGTTAGACCAGTTGATCTGCCGTTTCTTTTCTTTTCTCCTCTGCTCCCCTATTCCTTGTGGAGGGGGGGGGGGGCACAGGTCCGGTGGCCATGGATGAAATGCTGGCTGTCCAGAGTCGGGACCCGGGGTGGACCGCTCGCCTGTGCATCGGCTGGGAACATCTCTGCGCTGCTGACCCGTCTCCGCTCGGGATGGTGTCCTGCTGGCCCCACTATGGACTGGACTCTTACTATTATGTTGGATCCACTATGGACTGGACTCTCACAATATTATGTCAGACCCACTCGACATCCATTGCTTTCGGTCTCCCCTAGAGGGGGGGGGGGGTTACCCACATATGCGGTCCTCTCCAAGGTTTCTCATAGTCATTCACATCGACGTCCCACTGGGGTGAGTTTTTCCTTGCCCTTATGTGGGCTTTGTACCGAGGATGTCGTTGTGGCTTGTGCAGCCCTTTGAGACACTTGCGATTTAGGGCTATATAAATAAACATTGATTGATGATTGATTGACTCGCGTCCGCCTCACGAGGCAACACCCGCGTCCGCCTCAGGAGGCATCACCTATGTCTCCCTCACTTCTTGTCTGCCGCGTTATTTTGATCAGGAAACATGGAATTTCTGCGATTTTGACCATGAAAATGATCAAAAATAAACAGGAACCACACCACAATCCCATAGAAAGCATAGATCAAAAGAGAAATATTCAAACGTATTTTATATTCATTTTTTAACATGCCTCACTTGCCTCCCCTGACAGCATGTCACCGCTCTTAAACTGCGGCATTGTTGTGTGTGGACACGGATAAGGTTAGGTGGGATTTACCCTGGATAACCTTATCCGGCTTAGTGTAAACGGGGCCTCAGACTAAAACGCTGGCAGGTGAGTTTCGCTCCTCCCTAAGATGAAGACGAACGGCACAGAAGGCGTGTTTTTGGCCGAATCCCGCGATCAAACGCTGGGTAGTAATTAGCGAAGTGTTGGTGCTGCTGAAACTTACTCAAGGTGTTGGCCGCCACCAGCAGCCTCCACGGACTCGCAGTATCTCCTCCGCCGGGAGTTGGGAACTTTCCTCCGCTTGTCGGCGCCCGGCTCGTCTTCGTCCTCCTCGCTCCTGCTGTCCCTCAGCCAGGCCGGTACCGCCCGGGTGGAGCGGTCCCGGAGGACCCTCCCGGTGCCCTGCTGTGTCGCGGCCCCGTTGACGTCCGTCCGAGAGGCAGCGCCGCCGGGTCTGCCGCGCGTGGCTCCCCGCTCCCTCTGCGTCTTCCTCGGGGTGACGGCTCCAACGGGGGCCGAGGTCTGCTCTGCGGCCTTGTGGCGCACCGGCGCGTCGCCTTTGTTTGCGTCCTCATTTCGCTCGCCAGTCGGTTCCATCGTGTATGGCGCCTTGGATCCCGCACAAGAAGTCCGGAGGACTAACGCACATCTAGTAGAGAGACATGTTGACGGCAGGAGGCCTTTATCCAACACTGGGACATTTTCTGTTCGTGCGCCAGTTTCGTCGCAAACTACACGCACAGATGTTTTTTTTTCTTTATTGTTCAATTAAAACTTTTCTTAATTGCGTACGCGGTAATAAACCGATATAATCTTAAAGAAGCAGCCGCCGTGTTTGGCGTTCTTAAAGCTATAGTAAACCTACTTATTGGAGCGGCCCCGGGTCGCAGCCATTTTGTGCGCTTTCATTGCGTCTCCTTTAAGCCAAACATCAACTGAGCGTAAACGACGAGAGGTTCAGCAGATCCACAAATGATCAGTCCTCATTAGCCGCGTTAGCAGTCGCTCCACGTCCTGTGTAAATCTGCGAAAACCGCTGCGCGGTGGGAAAGTGCATTGTGGGAAATGTAGTTCGACTAACATCACTGTTATTTCAATCATAAACAGCTTACATGTAGATGCAGCAATGGCTGCTGTGACGCGAGAAATTGGGCCGCCATCTTGAAGTGGTGATGAGAAGCCGGTGAGCAGCCTAAACTGACAGTTGACCGGTAAAACACAAAGATGCTAAACCATACTTGCCAACCTTGAGACCTCCGATTTCGGGGGGTGGGGGCGTGGGCGTGGTTAAGATATATATATATATATATATATATATATATATATATATATATATATATATATATATATATATATATAAGAAATACTTGACTTTCAGTGAATTCTAGCTATATATATATATATATATATATATATATATATTAATTAGAGATGCGTGGTTTGCGGGCACAACCGCGGATTATCCGCGGATCGGGCGGATGAAATTTTAAAAAATTAGATTTTATCCGCGGGTCGGGTCGGGCGGTTGAAATAAAAAAAAATTAGATTTTAAATAGATTCAGGCGGGTGGCAGTTAAACCAATTGGGAAATATATATACATAGTTAAATGTTGTTACCCACATACGAAAAACGAGCAGGCACCTGCTGCATATGCCACAACAGAAAAAAAAAGAAAAAGAGATGGACACTTTCACGGAGCGGAGAAGGCCCCCGACGCCTCGCCGGGGTCCGGGACCGAGGCCCCTTCCCCCGAGAGGGCCCCACCGGGAGCCGTAGCTGAGGCGATCCCCGAGAAGAGCCCGACGCACGTCCAGGGTCACCACCGCGCCCACCGCACCGACACCCCGCCTCGTCCGCCTTCGCCGCGGCCGGCGTCACGCGCAGCAGGTAAGCAGCTTACCTGCCCGCCACCCCCGTGGCCGGGGGCTCGTAACAGGGGTCACTCCGCGCGCTCCGCCCGCGCAGCTTACCTGCCCGCCACCCCTGTTGTCGGGGGCGCGTAACAGGGGTCACTCCGCGCGCAGTGCGCTCATGAAAGGGGTGGGGCTCACCCTGGTTGATATAGACAGCAGCTAGGACGGTGGCCATGGAAGTTGGAACCCGCTAAGGAGTGTGTAACAACCCACCTGCCGAATCAACTAGCCCTGAAAATGGATGGCGCTGGAGCGTCGGGCCCATATACCCGGCCGTCGCCGGCAGCAAGACGCGCTTGGAGGTGCGCTCAGCGCGGCTCCCATATGATTGCGCACTGGTGTGCGTCTGGGTCGTGACAGCGTGGCACGCGAATGTCTGTGCTGCATTGGATCAGTCTCCTTTCTTTAACAGGCAAAAGCTTTATAACCTCACTAATGCCTTGCATCGTCTATATTAGATATATAACAACGGGCGGGTGCGGGCGGATGGCGGGCGGATGCGGTTCTGATCAAATGTTAGATCGGGTGGATTGCTTTCTGATGCGGTTGCGGATGAAATAATTGCCTATCCGCGCATCTCTAATATATATATATATATATATATATATATATATATATATATATATATATATATGTAGCAGGTATATAATATATATGTTATGCATTCCACCAAAATTGCATCACGTTTTATTTGATTGCTCTATTGTATTCATTGTCACTTTTATTTTGTAATTTTTTTCAGCAAATAGTTCGTTTTGGTAGCATTTGTCATTTTATTTTGAAGTCCTACCTTCTTCCGGTAGTGACGTTGTCGTCCTCACTTGCTGTTGAGACATGCCGTGAGGAGACTGGTGTGCTGCAGAGTCGTGTGTTAATGCTGCCGCATTATTTCCTGTGTATTTCATACAGCAATAAATACGCCACCTGTTTCGGCTAAAGGCAACCACCGAGTCCCCTTGTCTTCCAAGCAACACCAGCAATACACAACGCAGACTCGAACCGGCTACATATATATATATATATATATATATATATATATATATATATATATATATAAATATAAATAAAATAAATTCTTGAATTTCAGTGTTCATTTATTTACACATATACACACATAACACTCATCTACTCATTGTTGAGTTAAGGGTTGAATTGTCCATCCTTGTTCTATTTTCTGTCACTATTTCAGAACACACACATTATACAAATATACATTATAAAATCAATAAGAAAACGGGAGCTCTAATTTGGGGGTCTGAATTAGGATCAGAAGTTCCTATATAAACATTGCGCACTCACGTCGCCATTTTGTATTGATTACTGCAGCTGTGCACTGGATTCATTCACAAATACAAACTACAACTCACAAACACTTTTAGAGTTAGGCTCCACCATCAGAATGTGTACTTAAACTTATAAAGATCACATGGATATTATTCAGTGAGTTGATTCACCAAAACTAACCTGTTATACAGGAGGGAAAAGCACACGGGACGTTTCAATTGTTCACAGACTGGTCGCGCTCATCAGAATGACAAGACACTTCCGGTCTGCAGGCGATAGCATTCAATTGGGAAGAAACGCCCTACTGCCCCCTACTGACCAATGTGAATACTGACAAATGTGTAATGACAGCTCCAAAAACGAATTCAAACCACAAAATAAAATAAATAAATCAACACAAAAATGTGACACATTATGGGTGGGTCACATATGCATGTACAGTAGATGGCAGTATTGTCCTGTTTAAAAGTATCACAACATTGCTGTTTACGGCAGACTAACTGCTTTACGGTAGACGCTGTTGTTGTGTGTTGTCAACACGTCACTCAGGTCCGCATGGAGCTGGAGGGGGCGTGGCCTCCAGCTCCGCCTGAATTTCGGGAGTTTTTCGGGAGGAAATTTGTCCCGGGAGGTTTTCGGGAGAGGCGCTGAATTTCGGGAGTCGCCCGGAAAATCCGGGAGGGTTGGCAAGTATGCTGCTAAACTGACAGTTGACAGTAGTGATGGGTTGATGAGGCGTCATGAAGCGTTCCGACACATTGCAAAACTGCATTGATACTGTGTCACTAAATACTGACATCTGCTGGACATTCAAAATCCCTACAGGCAACCTATGGACCGACTCAACTGACACTGATTTTATGACCTAGTATATACAATAATATAAACCAAGTCATTGTATTTCATTTAGGATTATTTCATATCTTCATTTAAATCAAAATATATGTTTATCTTTTTTAGATACAGTCAATAAATAATGTGAACATGTATCATAACATGGAAATCTAAGAGAACGTGTTGTGAATGAGGATGCTTGTGGACTGGGAATTTATTTATTTATTTATTTTTTACACATTTTTATTTAAAAAAAAAAACAGTTTTTCCAACGTATTAAATTTTAGACGATTTCTCTTCTTAGTTATTATTTCTCCGGCTGTAGAAAAGACCCGCTCACAGGGCACAGAGGAGGCGGGAGTGCGAAAACAGTTCGCGTATCGATCACGTGACCGAAACAGCTCATGATCGTTCACGTGACTTTCTAAAAGATAGGTGATATACATACCTGCCAACTACTCCGGTTTTCCCGTAATTAGTACGGTTTTCATCAACCTATTCCGAGTTACGGTTGCAGTGATAAAAAATACGTTTTTTCATTCATTAAAAAAAAATTTTTTTTAAGTTTTATTCACGAAATCGCGTAACAACAATGACAATCGACACTGCTTCCCGTAACTTCCTATCGAGCCATTCCGAATGCCATGCGCGAGGCTATTTATAGCACCGCTGCCAAGCACGAGGCACCAGTTGCCATTGTTTCCAAACGAGCGAACGATCATGGAATCAGCCGGAGAAAAATGGCAAACGAGTCTTAAACCGAAAAGAAAACTGCAGTCATTCCGTGAAGAATATTCAAAAGCCTATCCGGGAATAATTATCCGTTCCAAAAAAGGGTGAAAACTACACGAATTGCACCTTGTGCAGACAAGATTTTTCGATCGGACACGGAGGAATTAGCGATGTAAAAGACCACGTTGGGACAAAAAAACACAAGTCTAATGCCGTTGCTAGCGATACAAGTGGAAAACTTTCAACGTTTTTCGTCGCCCAAACAGATTCTTTGGATGTGATAAATGCCGAAGTTTTATTTACGGAGGCAATAATTGAGCAAACAAAAAGGTAATGACACCAATGTTATCTATTGGAATTGTTTAGTACTGTTATACTGTTAAAAGTGTTGATACTATTTATGCTTTCAAGTCCAAGTTGAAGAAATCTTGTTAAATGTTGACAGCATAACTACCAAAATACAGAAGTATGTCCTTAATATTTTTGCAGTGCTATTTCTGTTGAAAAGTTCAAATGATTACATTAGAGATGTGATGTGCCACTTTTCAAGTGTCTGATGGCTTCAATTAATTTTCATTCATTTTTCATATTTTGAATTCTTTTGAAAGGCTTACAAAAAAACTACATTTGAATTGTAATTCCATGCTATTGACAGGACTATTAATTTTAATGAAGTTAGCTTACCATGTTTACAGTATGATAATTGTGATAGAAATGTGAATTTTAGGCACAGAATATTTTTTACAATTGAACAAGGCAGTAGATTATACAAGCTTGGACAGAAAGTTAATAATGACACCAATTTTTTTTTTTAATGGAATTGTTTAGTACTGTTTTACCATTTGTTTACTGTAAAAAGTGTTTATACTTTCAATTAACAAATTGAAGTCTTGTGAAAGGTTGACAGGATAACTGGCATTAACTGTCAAAATAATTTCAAACTATTGAAGTTAGCTTACAGAATAAACATGTCAATCAACCCATATTATTTTTGCTGTAATATTTTTGTTCTGAAAAGTCACTGTGACTGATAGAAAAGTGATGGTTTTAGCAACATTTTAACCTGTCTGAATGCTAATAATCATTTTACGTCGGGGGGGGGCGAAGGAACCCCCCACCAGGACTTTGTCCTGGACCTACCGGGGCCTGCGGCCCCTGGACCCTGGCTACTAGGTTTTTCTGATTTCAAAAGTTGGCAGGTATGGATATATCTTGTCCTTATCGTCCAAATTTCTACTTTTTGAAACTATTTTAGGATATATTGCTTCGAATTGTGCCTGGAAAATATTATTTCACTAACACAACCCTTATATATTTGTTAGATCATTTATCCTGGCAAACATTAACATTGATAGTATTTATTCCTGTCTTCACTCTGTGGAGCCAAAATGTCTGAAAATGACTATCTACACCCGGCGTGTCAAATTCATTTAAATTGAGGGCCATTTTGCAGTTAAGGTTGCCCTCAGGGGGGCGCATGTAAATAAATGTATATACATAAATACATGTACAGTATATAATTGCCTACGCCAGTGGCTCTCAAACCATTTTTCAACAGGTACCACCTCAGAAAAAACTTGGCTCTCCAAGTACGCCCCGAAATGACCAACAATAAAACACAGTAGCGTAGTAGGCGTACGTATTCATTAAAAACAAGGCAGAGGTTTTATTTAAAAAGTATTTGTAATATTTTGGCCACAAAGTCTGAACAGTAACACTGTTTAAATATAGGAAAATAAAACTGAACTTTAAGCACAGTTTGAGAATCACTGGCCTAGGCATTTGATTATTTTAATGCATTGTGTACAAAAAAGATTTGATTGTAAAAAAAAAAATTAATAATTTTACCGTAAAGTTGCGGTGGTTTTTACAGCCTATTACTGTAAATGGAAATTAAAAAAAAAGTAGCACTGTTTTTTTTAACGTTAAAATTCAACCAACTGAGCTGCCATTTTTCTTGTATTTTTTTTATAGTGTATAATGGAAGTGGGAAAAAATGGTTTTTAAGGGTAAAAAAAATTAGCAGCTCAGTCGCCAGAATTTTTTCCAAATATTTTTTGTTGAAATAAAAAATACTTAAAGTTGTGTATAGTATCATAGATAACTTCCTTTAAGTATTTTTTGTTTCAACAAAAAATATTTGGATGTTTTGTTGCATTATTAGATACTATTAAGAGTTTAAAAGATACATGTATTTTATTAATGTCAAAATGGAAAGAACAAAACACATTCAGTAAGCAAAGATACAAGTATTGTATTAATCATACTTGCCAACCTTGAGACCTCCGATTTCGGGAGGTGTGTGTGTGTGTGTGTGTGTGTGTGTGTGTGCGTGGTCGGCGGGGGCGTGGCTAAAAGGGGAGGAGTATATTTACAGCTAGAATTCACCAAGTCAAGTATTTCATATGTATATATATATATATATATATATATATATATATTTTTTTATTTTTTATTTTTTTTTTATTATTATATATATATATATATATATATATATATATATAAAATAAATACTTGAATTTCAGTGTTCATTTATTTACACATATACACACACATAACACTCATCTACTCATTGTTGAGTTAAGGGTTGAATTGTCCATCCTTGTTCTATTCTCTGTCACTATTTTTCGAACCATGCTGAACACCCTCTCTGATGATGCATTGATGTGTGGCATGCACAAAAGTGCTTTCATCAAATGCACTAGATGGCAGTGTTGTCCTGTTTAAGAGTGTCACAACATTGCTGTTTACGGCAGACGAACTGCTTTAGGTATACAAAAAACTGACTGCTGTTGTTGTGTGTTGTTGCCACGCTGGGAGGACGTTAATGAAACTGCCTAACAATAAACCCACATAAGAAACCAAGAACTCGCCCTCCATTATTCTATAGTTATAACGTGATTGGGCAGGTACGCTTTTTTATATTGTGGAGGACCTGAGTCCGCCTGAATTTCGGGAGATTTTCGGGAGAAAATTTGTCCCGGGAGGTTTTCGGGAGAGGCGCTGAATTTCGGGAGTCTCCCGGAAAATCCGGGAGGGTTGGCAAGTATGGTATTAATGCCTATTATATGCAGGTTTCGGAGGCCAGATTTGGCCCCCGGTCCTTGAGTTGGACTCTTGTGATCTCCACTATACAAGGACAGTATTGTCTTGATAATGGGGGCCACTGGATGGCGCCCTTGCTTCTGACGTAAAGAAAAAACAATCCTATGTAAGATAAGTCTGTGAATGTGCAAGAATGTTGCATCAGCTGACAGATGGCGGAATTGTTTTGCTAAATGTGTTGTTTCCCCCCCGAAGAACCCTTTGTGAGGGTCCACCATGTGTCTAGAGCAAAGTTGACCAGCAACAGAGAAACCTTATGAAAACATTTGCCCAAGGATTTAATAATAGCTGATGTTTACGCTTTTATACGGTTAAAAACACTCATTTGACATGTAATGACATATGTTCAAGAGTTTAATTTACAACAACTTCAAATATTTTCAAAATAAAATGGCTGATGGTCGACACTTCAGCTCTGTGAGCAGATATTTAAAAGTCCAAACTGGATTTTCAATCCGACATCGTTTTTTTTTAGACCTTTAGTATTAAAAGTGTATTTGTCATTATGATGTGCAGTGCTGTTTTTAAATGACCGCAAGTCTTGAACTTTAGAAAGTATTTCAATGGTTGAAATCTGCGCGTTTGAGTGTTATAGCAGTCATTACGGTAATCTACGTCACAGCAGCTATAAAGATCACATGGATATTATTCAGTGAGTTGATTCACCAAAACTAACCTGTTATACAGGAGGAAAAAGCACACAGGACGTTTCAATTGTTCACAGACTGGTCGCGCTCATCAGAATGACAAGACACTTCCGGTCTGCAGGTGATAGCATTCAATTGGGAAGAAACGCCCTACTGCCCCCTACTGACCAAGGTGAATACTGATAAATGTGTAATGACA